>NC_137279.1:600000-757500 GCF_054371585.1 Giraffa tippelskirchi | reverse complement strand
CACACACTCACACAGACACAGGGCAGTGCGGGGCACACACACAGAGACGCACACACACACAGACACACACGCACACACACACTCACACAGACACAGGGCAGTGCGGGGCACACACACACACACACACGCACACACACACTCACACAGACACACAGGGCAGTGTGGGTCTGAGGCTGGCCCTGCCTGCAGGACAGGCGCACCACCTCCCCGGGCACAGCGGCTGGGTGTGCGCGGGGGCCCCCTGCCCGGCCGGAAGCTGCCTGAGGAGCCGGACGCTCACCCCAGCGCCCCGACACCTCGAGCTGGCTTGTGTTTTCTGTGTTTCCCTTTTTTAACGTGACCTGAGGAGGAAAAGGCAGAAAGCCCGTCTCTGGAAGGGCTGCCCTGGTGGAGAGGAACCCAAGGGCGCGTCCCTCCCTCCCAGGCCCGTCCGTCCTCCGGCCCCTGCCCGTCTCATCCTCCCGTCCACCAGGGGCCAGGCCTCTCCCTGCCCCAGCGCCTTCCCCAGCAGCCATCTGCCCACTGCTCCAGGCAGCTGGTCTCCCAGAGACACCCCACGTCCACCCTCGGCAGGGCGCAGCGGGCAGGTGGCGAGGGGGAACCCGTCTCCCCGAGGCGGGAAGGGAACAGGCTCCGAGGGACTGCTCGGCCTGGGAGTTTTAGGTGTCCGGCGTCTGCCCACCCCTGCAGCCAGACCCCCGGGCCCTGCGAGGCGGGGTCACAGCAGTGGGAGGCAGGCAGCCCCCGTGCGGTGCGGGGCTTGATCCCCCCCACCCCCGGTAAGGTGGGCGAGGCCAATGCCTCCTCACAGTTCACACGTCAGTGGAGGCAGCCCCGTGGTGGCAGGTGCCCAGGTAGGTCCGCAGGGCCCCAAGAACAGGCCAGGGTTTTCCCAAAGAAACTTCTGGACTTCCTGGGAGTGTACAGAATGGAAAGTGCGGGCATGCCCCCCACGCGGCGGAGCCAGGAGGGAGGGCAGAAAGGAAACAGGTGAGAGACGGGACCGAGGGCAGGGGACGGGACCCGGGGGCCTCTGCCCCGGGGGGCTTCTGTCGCAGAGCAGCGGCCCCGGCGCAGCCGCCCACTGCCCGGTGCCCGCCCGCTGACAGGGCTCAGGGGGTGCGAGGCCAGCCCCCAGCTCTCCTCCCCACACGTCCTCCTGCGGCTTCCAGAACGACTCTCCGACTCTCCGACTCTGCTCTCTGCCCAGCTTTGGCCTCAGGGGCGTTTGTCTCCTCGGAGACCTGTTCTCCCACATCTGCGGGGAAGGCGAGGCCTGACCTGGTGTCAGCGGCTGGGAGCCGCCCCCCTTATCAAGGGACGAGTGAGCACAGAGGGGCCCCCACCACTAGGAGAGCCCCAAGTCAGCGAGTCCATTTCAGTTTGGCTCAAAAACCTTGTCTTTTCCAGCTTGGGGGCAGAGGGTGCAAATGTCTCCCATCGCTGTCTCCTGCAGCTTCCCAAGTGGTCCAAGCCCAGTCGGGCGCCCAGAGCCCTGCTCCTGAGGACCGTCAGGGTCCTCCGTGCCCCTCGGGTCTGTCCTGGGGCAGAAAGAGAGCCCGCCCCCCGGCCCGCCCCAGGGCCTCTTTCCCAGTGTTGCACGCAGGGCCCACGCGTTCCACGGAACTCGGCTTCTTGGCAGAAGCTGGATCCCGCAGACCGCAGCCACCTGGAAGTCCAGGCCCTTCCTCCTGGAATGTCCCCAGGGTGCCCAGCTCCTCCAGGCACCACGGGAGACCAGTCATTTCCTCCATCCCCCCAGCACCCACTGTGCCAGGAACCCAAGAGCAAAGCAGGCTCGGGGAAGGCCCTGAGCTGAGGTCCCCGGGGCGGGGGCTTGATGCACACGGTCAGAGGGATGGAGTCGGAGGACAGGCAGCACCTCGGGCTCCAGAGCCCAGACCCCGAGCTCCCCCGCCACAGGCAGGTCTGCCGTCCTTTCTGGGGCTTGAGAAAAACAAGACCCACCGTCAACATTTCACAGCAGACACGACATGAGTGGCCCCCAGCTTGGCCCCTTCGTCCAGTGGCGCCTCCCACCAGCCCTCCCGACTGGGTGCTGTGCACGGGACCATCCTCGGATGAGTGACGATCAGAAACCGTGTGGGGCTGAGCCGCAGCCCCTAAGCAGAGGGGCTGAGACGGGAAGCGGGCCGAGCAGGGCCTCCGCTGTGGGCACTGGGCACCGTGCCCACCTGGCCCGCCAGCCGGCGAGCACAATCCACACGGAAGTGCTGCTGCAATGGCGCCAGCGGGCAGAGAGCCCCTCAGAGTGGGGCCGGCGGCACCCCCAGCCAGCCTTTCTTCTCCTCCGCCAGCGCCCCGCCCGCAGCCCCACCCACCACCCTAGAAGTTTCCTCTTTGTTTCGCCCAGGGCTGCCTCCCGCCTCTCCTTTGAACTGGGGTGTGGGCTCCCAGACACGCCCGCCCTCCTGGTCTGCCCCCAATGGTCCCGGGGGGACCCCGCTTCCGGGAGGGGCTCCCCTGCCCCGGGGAGGCCCTGCCCCAACTGCAGCAGCACCGGAGGCCCAGAGCCCGGCTCCCCCATGTTCCCTGCCCCGTTTCTCACCAAAACCCCTGGGCACCACAGTCCCAAATCGTTCTGGGACGAGCACCCGAGCAGCTGACCGGCTGAAGGTTAGAGCTCCTACCCCAAGTTCTGCGGGGGCACCGCATGCCCTTAGAATCTTCTAGAAAAGAACAGTGCGGGCTGGCCTGGAAAGGGAGGCCTCTGGGCTCCAGAATGAGACGAGGCCCGTGGGTCCCCCAGACTCAGCCCCCAAGGCCGCTGTCCTCCCACGCCCACATGCTTCTCTGCCTCCTCAGACAACAGGCCCTGCAGGAGTCAGCGGGCTGTGGCCTCCCAGCCATTGCTCCGCCCACCCCACAAGTCTCTGCGTCTGCACCGGCCAGGAGAAAACTTAAGTCTGCCCAGGTCCAGGGGCTCCTCATGGCTCCCTGGGCCTACTCTCTGCCGTCTCAGCCTCCAACAGGCACACACAGCCACCCAACACCTCTCTACCCACCCCCTGCTAACCCCACACTTCCTCCTCCAGGAAGACCTCCTTGACTAACACTTCTTGGCCCTGGCCACCCTGATAATAACACTGGTAACACCAGGCTCTCCCTAAGGGCCAGGCACTGTGCCAGACCCTTTAGGAATGTTGCCTCATTGAATCCAGACGACGTCCCTGTGAGGCAGGTGTGAGCTCCGTTCACAGGTAGGAAGCGGGCCCAGGTCACCAGCTCAGATGACTCCAGCCCTGCTCTGCTGTGACCCCGCCTCTGACCCGTACCCCCGGCAGTGATGAGGACAACGTGGACTGCCCAGCATCTTCCTTCTGTCAGGGTCAGGGGTCATCACAGCAGCCTCGCAGCGAGTGGGGCCCAAGGAGGCAGGAAGCTGCCCAAGAAAGTTGTGAGTGCCTGTCACATCCGGAGCAGCTGTCCTGCCTCCTCTCAGGTGTCTGGAGTGGGGAGGGGGTGCAAGTGAGAACCTGGAGCCTCAGTGGGAGGGAAATTGGAGGTGGTGGTAATGTGGGCTGAGGGGTCCGAGCTTCTACAAGCAGCGCTGCTCCCCTCCTGCTCCTGACCAAGGTGGGGACCCAACACCACCTGGGTTCCCCAAGTCAGGGACAACCCTGGGCACTGCCCACACCTCCTGTGTGTCTGCCCCTTGCTGCATGGCCACCCCACCTTCTGGTCGCCCCAGAGCTGGGGCTGCTTGTCCCCAGGCGGGTTCCAGGGAGGATGTCCACCCAGCCTCACTGAGACCGCAGGCTGGGGAGATGCCCAAGGGCCTGCGGGGCTGCAGCCTGTCCCTCCCACCTGCCCAGCCTGGCGGCCAACCTCAGGGGAATGTCGTCTTGGCAGGTAGAAGCAGAGACGGCAGGGGCACCAAGAAGGCTTTTCGGCTGTCCCTGGAGCCCAGACAGAGAAGCCAGAAGCGTGTGCACCATGACAGCGACCAGGCAGAGGGGCCCCCTCCAGGGTGGGCAGTGGTGGGGTGCCCTCCCGAGCCCGGGGCTCCTTGGCGCCCCTACGGCTCAGTCCCTGGCTCCTTCAAGGTCTTCGAGGGCACCCTCTGGCTGGCCACTCCCTGTGCACCCAAGTGTCCTGATCTGATCTTCCGCCTTCTCCCGTGTCAGGGAGACACGTGCCCACCCCCTCCCCCACCCCCAGTGTGCACAGCTGGCTGGACCCCGAGCCAGGGCAGTTGAGTCCTGATCGAGGCCAGCACCTAGAGGCCACCTCCCCTCCTCCCCCCACAGCCCGGGGGGCAGTTTTCCCCCCACCGAGGCTCCAGGCTCTCCCTCGCACCCCCTCCCCACCCCTGACACCCGACAGGAGGCAGGACAGCTGCTTGGGACGTGTCAGGCGCTCATGACTTCACATGACCCATCAGCTCACGTACCCTGCCCACCACACGCCTGTCCCCACTTACGGATGAAGACCCCAGGCTTAGAGGACTTGAGTGACCCTGTTGGGGACGGAGCAGGAGCGGGCCAGGGTTGGAGAGGCCCAGAAGAGAGGCCCTGATGATCGCAGCATCAGACTCGAGCTTGGCCGGTCCCTGACAAGAGCTGAGCCCCACGGGGCCGGACCGGCGTTTCCCTGCCGTGCAGCACCTTGGTGCCGGGGCTCCCCTCCAGAGAGGCAGACGGCTGCGCTCACCATCCACACAGGACCCATGCCAGCCGGGGCAGGGCCTGCGTCTCCCCTCCACTGACACTCCGGGGCCCCTGCTAAGGTCCCCAGGCCACGCGAGACCCTCCATCCCACCCTAGAAACACGGGCTGTGTCCCGGGAGAGCAGGGCTTTCCCAGGCCCCCAAAAGACATGGGGTTGGCTCAGAAAACCCCAGATGCTGCTCCAGGGGGACTGTGACAAGACAGTGGGGATGGCCCTCCGCCAGTGCGGCTGGGGGCACCCTGAGAGGGGGTGGGCCTGGGGAAGGAGATGGGACCAGCCAGCCTCCAACTTGGAAGAAGGGCCTCTCTTCTGCCCCCCCAGAAATCTCTCCCAGACTCAGCTGAGCCACAGAACCCTGTCTTCACAGGAAGCCATGTCTTCAACCACTTGTGAAACAGCCAAAGAGGAGGTGTCCTGGGCATTGAATCCAGCAGATACCTGCTTGACTCCAAGCACCACCCACTCCCCTGAGAGCCCGCGGGTTCTGAATCCCGAGGCCACAAAGCCCTGGGGCCCCGGGACAGACAGCCCGGCCCCGCCCACCTGCTCTCTTTTCCCCAGGAGAGGTCGTGGGGCCTGGGCAGGGCAGAGCCAGGACGCGTCTCCTCCCAGAGCAGAGGGAGCAGGGGGCCTGGAATGTGCCCTCTCCCACCTCCTTTGGCCCCAGTGATAGGCCAGAGCCCCCTCCCCGGCCCTGGGGGACAGCTGCCCCAGTACAGCCCCCTTCGCGGCCACTCACCTAACTCAGACACTAAAACCTCTGGTTTTCAGCCTGGCGCCTGCTCACAAATGAGCGTCTCCTGCACGGCCTCTTGGGACCCACTTTGGGGAGGCCCTGGGGAGCCAGAGGCCACCACGAGCGGGGCTGGTGCCTCGATCCCTCTTCCAGGAGCTGAGAGTGGGCGCCCCTCTCCCGGCCTCTGGGACGCCCACCAAGGCCACCCAGCTCGGATGACAGCTCTGCTGGCCTCATCCCCCATGGGCCCTCCCCCCTCCTCCCCCGAGTCCGTCCACCTCACCCCAGCACTGTCCCAGGTGCTGCTCTTCCGGAGAAGAAACCAGCAGGAGGTCAAGGGGCCGCCGGCCCTGGCTCCTCCGCTCAGGGCTTGGGGGCTCCCCTCTGCCCAGGCCGGTCCCCATCATGAAGCCCCAAGACCGGGGCCAAGTGGGAACGTGCCAGGGGAGCCCAGACTCCCTGGGGACCCAGCCCTGCCCGCCTGGGACCGCGCTCCCCCACCCTTGCCCCACAGCCCAGGACTGGCAGAGAGTGCCACGCCTCGGGGCTCCAACCATGCGGCGGCCGCGCAACCAGGCAGGTGCCAGGGGAAGCGCGTGGTACTCACAGGTAGGCGGTCAGGGGGTCCAGGCCTGTTGGCACCGTGGAGAGCCCCCGCTCGGAGCAGTCCGCCCACAGCAGGATGCCGGCCTCACGGCAGTGGCAGGGGGCCGGGCAGGCGGGCCGCGGGCGGGGCGCGGGGGCGCCCGGGGCAGCCGGCGGGGCGCAGAGGGCTGCAGCGCACAGCCACAGCGGCAGGAGCCAGGGCGCGCGGGGCATCTCGGCGGCCCGGGCGGAGGCACCTGGCGGGAGGGCCGGCTCTGCGTGGCGCTGGCGGGCGCACGGTCGGAGAGACGCAGGCTTCGCCTCTTTGCTCCTGGCTTCGCGGGCTGGGCTTGTCAAGGCAGGGCGAGGCCGCGGAGGAGGAGTCAGGGAAAGCTCGCCTGCCTGCTCCCCTTCCTCCCAAACTGGCAGGAGTTTCATCCAGGAAAGGAAAGAGCGAACAGCCCGGAGCTCGGACCTGCAGGCGTTTGAGGGCAGGACCTCCTGCCTGGGGGACCGCCTGGGGGCGGGAAGCTGGAAGAGCCCCTCCCCAGGACACCTCGAGCCCCTCCAGCACTGTTCCCACCACAGGAGCTGGGACCCGGAGGGACAGGCTTCGTTCAAGCTCATCCCTTGGTGGGGGGGCGGTCCCAGACTTGGAGCCCGGGGCGCCCTCCGCATCCCGACTCTCGGGGGAGGGGTGGTCCTCAGAACCCAGCAGTGAGGGGCGGGCGCCTGCGGGGCGGCCACTGGGGCTGCAAGGAGCAGCCTTCGGCCGAGCCCCAGGCCACCACTGGAGAAGGGGTGATGCCCACCCGGCCAGTAGCTGTGAGCCTAGGAGCTCTCAACCTGCTTCCTGCCGGATGGAGCTGGGCGTGGGGTCGGGCGGGCGACCCCCTGGCCGTCAGAGCCGGCCTGAGCATGAGCGGGTCAGCGGCCCCCCGGAGGCCAGTCCGGCAGCTGCGGCTCCACCAGTCCGGCTGGCCGGGCCACGCACGAGGCCTGAGGGACAGAGCTGAAGCTGGGGTCGTCTGTGGGGGCCCAGACCCGGCTGGCGAGGGTGACTCCGCCCCTCCTGCTCTCTGGTCTCCCGCTGCCCCCGCGTGTACAGCAGCAGCCTGAGGCCTTCGGGCGGCCAGGGGTCCTTCACCCAGGACCACTGCCCCCAAGGCCGCTCACCACCCCTCCTGTTCTCGCTGGTGCTCTTCCAGCCCGGGGGCTGCAGAGCTGGCCCAGGAAGGTGGGAGAGCTGACCTTCAGCCTCGCGGTGGGCACGGCCCTGACCTAGGCAAGCTCCCAGGGAAGGCCTGGGTGGTTGGCGTTTGGAGCTCTGGGTGCGGGAGCCCTGTGGCCCCTGGGCCGTGGGGGATGGGGGCTCAGAGTGAGTTTCCAGCCTCTGGAGGGTCGTATGGGCCAGTCCCACTCCTGATAAACGCGCATGTGAAGAGCATGTGACCCAGCCCGGGGCCCCGGAGCCGCACCCCATCCTGGGGAGGCCCCTGCCTCTGCTCCCTCCCACAGGCCTTCACCAGGAGCGGGGTGCCACCCCTCCCTGACTCGGGGTCTCCCCTCACTGAGGCTCCTGCTCTGCCTTGTCCGGCCTCTCTGTGCCCCTCAGACCGTCCCCCGGGGGCTGTCCAGGGCCTTGCAGTTGATGCGGGACCCCCCGACCGGCCCCGGTGAGGCTGTGAGTGATGGTGTCACCACAGTGGCACCTGTGCCCTCCTTCCTGGCTCCCCTGCCCAGATTCCCTCACTGGTGGAGGGCAGGGGCAGAGGAAGCCCGGCCTCTCTGGCCGGGGAGCAGCCACCCTCCAGCACCTGCCCTGGGCAGGGTCATGGCGGGAGGCAAGGCCAGGCCGAAAGCACCCCCCATCTCCCAGTCTCCCACGGACAGAACACACGCGGCCTCAGGCTTGACCACACCCTTTATTGCTCTTCACAGCGCGAGGCTGCCCTCCTGGGGAAGCCAGGCCGGAGCGGGCTTGCTGGGCCATCACCGCCTCCTGCACGGCAGTGACTGGGCGACTCAAGGCAGCCCATCCATGAGCGCGCTGTTGAGGCAGCTGTAGAGGTGGACGTACTGCTCCTGGGGGCGGGCAGGGGGCTGTGGTGAGGACGGGGAGGCTCCACAGCCTCCACGGAGAGCAGGGCCCCGAATGGCCCGGGGCGGACCCCTCCCGCCCCCACGTCCCAAGGCTGAGTTCCCGGACCACTCACCAGCGTTGGGGTCATGAGGCCACAGGCCTGCGACTGCTGCAAGGCCACGGTGAAGACATCCACGGCGCCCTCGGCCCCTGCCTGCTGCAGCAGCTGCTCCAGGGCCAGGAAGGTGCCCAGCTGCGCTGCGCCCTTGCTGCAATTGACCTCGAGTTGGAGGGGCACCTGGGGGCCTGGGCTGGGGCGCCAGGGAGGGACACCCAGAGGAGCCACAGCCAGCCTGGGCCCAGGCGGAGGGGCACAGGTTGCCAGAGGGTGTCGGGGCACAGCGAGGAGGCGGCTGTGTCCTCTGGCCCTCGCCGAGAGCCGGGAGGCCGTGCGCGCTCCACCCGCTCCCTAGGGCCCCGTCCAGCAGCACCTGCAGTGACTGAGCAGCGCGCCTGGCTGCCCAGTGTCCCGGGAGCGGCACCAGCCCACGGCGGCCAGGAAGGGCAGCAGTGTCTCGGTGGGGAGCGCCTGGTCCGGCTCCCAGCCCGGGAACTGCAGCCGCTGCACTGGCCTCTCCTTCCCGCTCGCCTTCTGGGCAGAGACGTTGGCACCAGTGCCGGGGGGTCCTGGGCGGCTCTCCGGAGCCCCTCCCCCACCCCACAGCCCAGCTTACGTGTGTGACGTGAAGGAAGGCACAGGGCCAGCCAGCCACACTGCCGTCCGCCACCCAGCGCACGATCACCGCGTCCGTGACGATGGGCTGCGTCTCCGTGGGCCAGAACTCCTGTGGCCAGACCCATCCAGGCTGCTTGGCCAGCTGGCCTGACCCGGCCCAAGGCCCGCACCATGTCCTGCTCCAGCGCCCGGCGGCCCACCCTCTGCCCGGCCCCTCACCTTCTCCTGGGGGTCCGGTGGGCACAAGGAGACCAGCAGGCAGGCCCCATGCTCCCATACCAGCTCCCAGAGTTCAGCTGGCCCCGCGGGGCCGGTCAGAACCACGTGGTCGCGGCCAGAGGGCCCGCCCTGCAGAGCACAGGGTGTCCCCACCATCTCAGCTCTACGGCCCCCAGCCCCCCAGCCCTGCCCACACGGCCAGAGGGCATGTGCTCACAGGGAACAGCCAGGCTTCAAGCATCTCGCCAGCCGGGCCGCTCTCCGCTGAAGGGGACCACTCGTGACTACGGCCATCTGCGGGGCGGGGGCAGGGGTGAGACTGCCGGAGGCCCAGCCCCCCCCCCATGCCCGTGCCAGCCTGGCCCACGGGCACTCACGGGAGGCCGTGCCGTCCTGCTCACTGCGGGGAGGGGGCGTCCCAGAGCCGGGCTCGTCCTTCAGGGCCTGGAGCAGGAGCTGGGGGGCGGGGGGTGCCGTGAGGCAGGCAGGGTGCAGAAGCGCTGGCTCTCCGACACCACGCTGCCCTGCCCAGCCCCCAGCCACCTGGTGCTCCCCCAGGAAGCCTGCGTTGCCGTCGGCGGCCCGCTCTGCGCACACCCGTGCAAAGTTCCTCACAGGGATGGGCTGCGGCCTGCGGGGGGCACCGGCCGCGTGGGGGGTGCCCGGGGCTGCCCAGTGCCCACTGCGTGTCTCTGCAGCCCTGTGTGGAGGAGTCAGCAGCCTGGTGGTGGGAGGGAGGGGGACCCCTCCCCCCCACCAGGCCCCCGGAGCCCACATACTCAGCAGTGCCGGTGCTGGGGGGCCCTTCCAGGACCCTGCTCAGGAGACAGCTGTGCAGGAAGACGTACTGGCTCTGGGGGTTGGGGGGCGGGGGCTGGCTGAGGGGCTGTGGCCCAGCAGAGGGCTTCCAGACTTCTGGACCCGACCAGCCCAGCGGCCGGCGCCGGGGAGGATCTCCAGGACTCCTCCCACGGGGCCAAGAGTGAGAGCTGGAGGGGGCCACCCACCCCCGTGGACCCCGCCCAAAGGGAAACAAGCCCCCTTAAGAGGGTTGTTGTCCCAGTCCCTCCCCGGGGGCCCTTCCCTGCCCCCTGGGATCCTGGGGCCAGGCCACCGCCCCACCCCCTCCAAGGGTCTGTGCCTGCGCTACCCTGCCCGTGCCCCCACCCTGCGCCCTGCGCCCGTCCCAGCCCACGCCTGTGAGCCCATGCGCCTCTGCCCGCGCATGCGTGCCCACCGGGGTCTGGATCATGAGCGGCCGGTGCATGCGCAGCATGCGCACCGCGTGGAACACGTCCACCGCCTGCTCCTTCTCCAGCTGCTGCAGCAGCCTCCACAGGGCCACGAAGGTGCCTGAGCGGCCCACGCCCGCGCTGCGGGGACAGAGGGCCAGGCCATGAGGGGCCTCCCCGTGCCCCCAGCCCACGGCCTGCCTCACCTGCAGGGTGGGCCCTGCGCCCAGGGCGGCCTGTGCCTGCCCTGCGGGAATGGAGGGCCCAGGGCAGGGGCAGAGGGTCCGGGTGAGGGGGCTCCCCATGCCCCCAGCCCGCTGCCCGCCTCACCTGCAGTGCACCAGGAGCGGCCCAGCGCCCGCAGCCGCCCTCGTCTGCTCCCGGACCAGCTCCACGAAGGCCAGCAGGGAGCTGGGGGCCTCAGGGACGCTGTGGTCCGGCCAGGTGGTGAACTGCAGATGCTTCACCATCCGCGGCCGCTGCTGGGCAGCCTGGGGGCAGGGCAGGTGTCCTCACTCAGCCCTCATCCTGCCACCAGACCCCGCGGGCGGGCTCAGGCCCCCGCCCTGGGATGCTGCCTCAGCTCCTGCAGCCTCCCCGGGAGTCTGCCTGCCAGGGGTGCCCAGGCAGGGGGGCACCGCTGCCCCAGGAGGTCACAGCCCGGGAGGCAGATGGGGCTCAGGAGTCTGGGGTGAGCGGGGGTCTGAGCCGAGCACAGCACAGGCGGAGACGTCCCTTCTCACCCGGACTTGGATGACCCTGAGTCTCCCCTGTGCCACCCGGCCCTTCTGTAACCACCAGCCTCCCAGGCAGGCAGGAGGCCAGAGACCCAGGGGTGAGCTGACCCTCCCACGAGAGTGCCCCCCGCTCCACTTGCGGGCACGCACGTGGTGCAGCTGGAATTCCCGCGTGGTCCACTCGTCCTGGGGCTGCTCGGCCAGCAGGCGGACGATGATGGGCCCGTGGGTGACGGGGCTGGAGTCAGCTGGCCAGTAGTGCTCGCACAGCACCTAGGGCCAGAGGGCAGCGTGGGGACGTGGGGCAGGCCCAGCCCAGCCACCCCAGCTCGATCAGCATCCCTCCCGCCCTCTGTCTCGGCTGCTCTCCTCGTCCAGGAGCTACTCCGTCCTGCACGGGCTGCAGCACCCCCACCCCAGACCTCAGGTGGCCCCTGGGGCTTCCAGGCAGTGGCTGGGCTCCTGGGCCAACTGCACGGCCTTACTCAGGGTCACCTGGCCGGGCCACACCGTTCCACGGGAGGGCTCAGAGGTGCCGACCTGGGGCCCCGTGTGGAGCAGGACACAGGTGTGTCCAAAGCAAAGACGCAGACTGCCCTGTGTCCACCAGCCCCGGCCCTGGGCCCGGAGCAGGAGGGACACTGTAGAAACAGCAGGGGCAGTCGAGGGGAGTCCAGCTGGGAGCCTCGGTGCCTGGTCCCTGTCCCCGTTCGCCTCCCAGACCTGCAGCCAGGCCTGCAGGCAGAGCCTGCCACCTGGTGGCTGCCCGGGGCTGCGTCATGCTCACCCGCCCGTTCTCCATGCCCACGGTCAGCATGACGATGACTCGAACCTGCTGCTCCCACACCAGCCGCCAGAAGTCCCCCACGGTCTTCTTGAGAGGCCCCTGGGTGGCGATGAACTCCTGAGGGTGGGTGTAGCCCTGGGACGGGGGACAGGAAGACGTGAACCAGAGCCCCCAGCATGCAGCTGTGCGTCCACGCGGGATCTCCGCGAGTGAAGACTGCGTGTGCATGCCAGCACGTGTGCACACATGTGAACACACGTGCACCAGGAACCCAAACAGGACGGTGGCTTAGAGATCACCCTACCTGGAAGGGATGATGACGAGTCCGGAAGGGCCCCAAGTAGCCTCCCCAGGCCAGCTGCCCACACCACCTGCGTCCCCGGGGCTTCACTGCCTGCCAAGTGCCCCCGCCCTGCCCGGCGGTCGCCCCTCTCCAGCAGCCCCCCCTGCCTCTCCTGCCTCCACCCGACGGCCCGCCCGGCCTGCCCGCGGCCCCCCCCCGCCCCCCGGGTCTTCTCCAGGTCTTTCCAGTGACATCCCCCTCTCTTGCTGTTTGTCAGGCTTCTGTGATAAAAGCCCAGACTTCCCTCCTCTAGGAAGCCTTTCTTGACTTCTAGTCCTGGGTGGACTAAATAATTCTGCAAAGCACCATGTCACACACACACACACACACACACACCTGCTCCTTTGAAGGGCGGAGTCTGAGCAGCCCAGCCCCACCCTCCGCAGGCCCAGCGCAGGACACACAGACACGCAAGTTGGCGGTCTTCAAGGACGGCCAGGGCAGGACAGCATGTCCTGCAAACCCAGTGGACGCCACAGCCAGCCTGTGGGCAGCCCTACCGGGATGAAGCTGGCGTTGATGTAGTCAGAGTGGGGCTTCCCGTCCAACAGGGCCAGCCTGACCAAGGAGTGGTCATCTGCAGACGGTAAGGCGTGCGTTGGGAGCGGGCACAGGCAGGCCGCTGCGGCCAGCTGCAGCCCCGCCCACCCCGCCCCCACGCTCACAGGGCAGCACGTGGGGGTAGCGGTTCTTGGCACTGTTGGCAGGGAGCGCGGCCTCCAGCCTGGGCTGCTCCTTGCCCACCTCCTTCAGCTCCTGCAGAGATTGGGGCCGGGACAGACTGACGTCGCCCCTCCTCACCAGAGAGGGGTCCCCCAGAGCCTGGGGTGGGCAGAGGCCTCACCTCAAACTCCTGAAAGAAGGCCTGGTACGCGTGGGCACTCTTGGCCTCAAAGCTCTGCTGGAAGCTGTGCACGGGGATGGGCCGGTGGGTCCGCCTGGGGGGAGAGGCCGAGGGCCTGGTGTGCGGAGTCCTGCCCTGGTGCCAGTGGGCGTGGCCACGCAGCCCTGAGCTCCAGCTGGGGACACGGGGCAGGGGGTGGCAGACAGCACTACACGCGAAGGTGGGTGGGAGTCTTGGAGGTCCAGGCCCCGGGCCCTGAGGACGCTCTGGGCTCAGAGTGAGGCCAATGTCAGGAGGCAGAGTGACCCAAGGGTAGATGGTGGCCCAAGCGTGAGAGGAAGAAGGAGGAGAACGCGACTTGGCCTGAAGCTTTCAGGCGGTCAGGGCCCAGGTGGGTCAGGGCCCAGGTGAGGTCGGGGCCCAGGTGAGGTCGGGGCCCAGGTGGGTCAGGGCCCAGGTGAGGTCGGGGCCCAGGTGAGGTCGGGGCCCAGGTGAGGATGGGAGGGAGTCGAGGTTGGGGCTGAGGGGCTGAGGGGCTGAGGGCGTGGGCAGGGAGCAGGGTGTGACGGCCAGCCGGCTGAGCCGGCGGGGACGCTGCCCCGGAGCCGGCCGCCTGCCCAGCCCGGCGCGGGTGGGTGCTCACTGCAGGCTGTAAGCTGTCAGCTCCTGGGTGCGCAGGCTCTTCTCTGCCCTGCAGGGGTGACGGGGTGGTGGGAGGCCGGCCGGGGCCCCCCAAACAGCAGGTGGCCCTCCCCTCACTCACCTCTGCCGCTTCACTCGCCTCCAGCACAGCAGGCCCAGCAAGGCGCCCAGGGCGAGCACGCTGGCCACGATGCCCGCTGCCCCCGGGAGGGGCACTGCCCAGGACGGGCTGGTCCGGGGCTCTGCAGATGGCGGGTGGGGGTGAGCTGCAGCCTGGAGCTGTCCTGCAGCGACATGCCTGCCTCACTGGACCTGAGGCCCTCTGGGGGAGGGCACAGTGACAGATCCCCCTCGGAAGGGAGCCCCAGATGCCAGATGGACACTGTGGAGGCGGGGCGGTTGGGGGGCGCCCTGAATGGGATCCAAGCCCAGTCCCTCAGCTCCGAAGTGAGGGGGGCCCCCCTACCCCCCAGCCCCTGATGCACTGGGTGGTCCCGCCCACGCTGGACACCCTCAGGGAGAGGAGGGCAGGGCCTGGCTGCTCTGTCCAGCAGGTCGCCTCACAGCCCTGGGCCACGGAGCATTTGAAACGGAGTGGCTCAGAGTTCAGATGTGCTACAAGTGTGAAATACACACAGGATTGCAGAGCCTTACTGATAAAAAAAATAGATGGAAACTATCTCATTGATTATTTCAAAAATTGATCACATGTCCATAGGTTTTCAGTGTCTCAGTTTAAAAAAAATGTTGCCAAGATTGATTTGTCTCTTCCTCTCTTTCACGTAGCTACTAGGCATGCTGAGTCCCATGTGTCTCTCATGACTTCCTTACGTTTCTCCTGCTTCAGCGCTGCCCCAGCATCTCACAGGGCGGAGGCGGGAGGGTAGACCGTTTCCTCCACATGTGTCTGCCCACCTCCCCGCAGCCCGCCCAGCCCACCTGCAACACCTTCCTCCCGGCCCGGGGGCTCCCGGCTCTGCTACATGGGACGGGTCCCCGCGGGTGGCTGGGACAAGCCTCAGAAGAGAGGATCCAGCAGCAACGCCCCACCCGGGACCCACTGGGAGCCCCGCCAGGCGCCTGCCCACCTGAAAAGGCTGAGAAGGCAATGAGGGTCTCGGGGCTGTGCCTGGAAAAGGCCGCAACACTGAACCTGGGGCAGAGGAGCAGGACCTCCTGTGGTGGGGGCCAGGCGGAAGGGCCCGCACCCCTCCCGGGAGGCTGAGCCCGGGCAGCAGGTGCTCAGACGGCAAAGCACCCCCCCTGCGGAGGCTTTCGAGTCCCGCCACCTGGACCTGCAGCGCACCCACCGCCTCCCACAGTGAAGTGAAAGAGCCCACCCTTGCCCCGCCTGGAAGGAGCCGGGGACGGGGGGCTCCGGGAGTGCCCTGCCTGCCAGGAAGCCCTGCGCGCCTCCCTGAGTCAGCACAGGCTCTGCTTGGCATGAGGCATGAACGGCCCCAGCGAAACCCGGAGTCTCCCCCTCCATCAGCCACAGCCCTCACCGATACCGGGAACCCGGCCTGAGCCGCCCGTTACATATGTCCCGGGTCCGGCCGCAGTCGTCCGTCCCCACGGGCACCGGCCAGGATGTGGGCGCGGCCCAGGGCTCGGGGTAGAAGGGGTTGGAGAGCAGGATGGCCAGGTAGCAGTCGCAGTCCCCGTAGTAGTGGTCGTACCACGTGCGGTTGATGGCTTCGCGGGGAGGCCGGGCCACTGGGAGAGGAGCAGATGGCGCTGGGGCTGGGGCTGCCCGCGCTGCCGGACGTGCCAGTCCTGCGCTCCAGAATGCCCCACCCCCTTCCTGTGCCGGGACACCCCCTGACCCTGATATCCATTCTGCCCATGTCAGCGCCCGACCCCTCACCACCCCTGCCAGGCGGTAGCTGGGTCCTCCACCACGTGGCCGCGACTCACGTGCCATGTTGGTGGTGGCGAGGACCCCGTACCACTGGATCTGCCCATTCTCCTCGCCGAACATGCCCTGGGCGATCAGCACACCCATCCCCATCTCAGGCTCCAGCCGAGGGGCTGTGGCCAGCTCCGGGGGGTGCCAGGCTGGGAGTGGAGGGGGAGTGAGGCTCTGAGAGTCGCTCCCAAGGGCAGGGCCATGCCTGGGCTGGGCCGAGCGCCCAGGCGTGAGCCCCGCAGGGCAGTGGCGTCCAGGGCAGGGCCGAGGCCGAGGCTGGGGGGCAGGCCCCGGGGGAGGAGGCTGGAATACCTACCCTCGGGCTCAGTGGCACACACCAGGCTGACCGCCCGACTCCACAGGCCGTTCCTGCCCAGCACCGAGAGGCTGAGGCGGTAGGACGTGGTGGGCGCCAGACGGGGCAGGAGGAGGATGCCCCCAGAGGTGTTGGCCCGGAAGACAAGCTGGGCGGCCCCTCCGGCCGCCAGCTGCTCCGCCACCACCAGACAGGTGTCCACGTCCCCCGCAGGCACCGTCCAGACCAGGGCCAGGCGCGTGGCCTCAGGATGGCACTGCACGTCCTCCACAGGGTCAGGCTCTGTGGGTTCAGGAGTTCCTTGTCGACCGGCGGTCAGGGCAACCTGACAGGGGCTCGAACGCAGAGGCTCGGAGGCGCCAGGCATTTTTACCCTGGAAAGGGGCACGGGCCGCAGGGAGAAACGAGCGCTCCTCCAGACGCCCCCCGCCCATCTGGAGAGCGAGGGGTAGCCCAGGGCGGGAGGGCAGGGCTCCCCCTGCACGAGAAGGGGCAGGACGGCTCAGCGCACAGGGTGCCCCATCCCGTGACAGATGCCAGCGTACCCACGGGCAGCAGCACGGGGTGCGTGGAGGCCTGGAGGGGCCCCGCCCGGCACTGCACGGACAAGGAGAGGTTGCGTCCAGGCGTGAGGTCCCTCAGGACCAGGTGGGCTTGGCCCAGGGCCAGGGGCTGCTCCCGGGACTGGAGCCCAGCCTCCGAGAGCAGCATGTGGCAGGCTCCGTGCCCCAAGGGGCCGCTGGCCCAGGCCAGGCTGACCACGGCGCTGCCCGTCTGCATGGACACCAGCAGCTCCGCGGGCACCACTGGGGCTGTGGGAGGAGAGAGCAGGCAACCTCTGACCCCACACGGGGCCCTCGGCCACAGGCGGGACAAGGGGCTGGGCGCGGGGGCGCCCCCGAGGGAGGGGGTCCGGGTGGCCCTGCCCACCGCTCCTCCCCTCCCCGTCCCCACACCCACTCACCGGTCCAGCCGGCGGCGCTGGCCGCCACTGCACGGAGGGGCCCGGCCTGCGTGACCACCTCCACCTTGTACTCAGTGCCTGGAGTCAGAGCCGAGAAGCTGGCGCCATCCATCTGGGCCCCGACGGGGCTGGAGTGCACCCAGACGCCTGCCTGGTACAGGGTCACCCGGTAGCCATCCCGGCCCCCCGGTGCGTGGACCCAGGACGCCCGGAGCCGGGTGGCGCCTTCAGTGGTCACGTTCACCAGGGGAGGGGCAAGGGGGCCTGCAGGGAGAGTGGGGTGAGGGGGGGAGAAGGGAGGTGTAGGACCTGAACTGTGTCCCCCCAAATTCACGCTCACTTCCTGACCCTCAGGACCTCAGAACGTGACTGTATTCAGAGATGCAGCCTTGAAAGAGGTGATTAAGGCCCAAGGAAGTCACTGGGGTGGGTGCTGGCCCAGAGGAGATCAGGGCAAGGACATACAGGGGCCGCCGTGCGGGACCCCGGGGGAGAGGGCGGGGCGCAGGCCTGGCCTCAGCGTGTGCCCCAGAACCGCGCGGCGCCTGCGGGAGGCCCCTCTGCGGACCCGGCGCGGGCAGCCCTGGTGCGCCTGGGCAGGGAGGCGGACTGCCCAGTCTCTGCCCCTTCCTCCCTGAAAGGCCCCCCTGCCCTTCTCTCTTGACAGCCTTGGGAACACTGGCTCAGGTGAGCCGGTGACAGGGAATCAAACCACCCCGACCCTCCCCAACTGCCGAGCCCAGGGGCTGGACAGACCCCAGCCGGCACCACCTGAAGGCTTCAAGCCAGCACCTTCCCCAGCCCAGCTCCAGCTTCAGGTTAGAGGGTAGGCGGGTCTGCGGTCTAAGCAGGACCCCTACCTCTCCCCGGGGCCCAGGGCCTGGGGCTGCATGGCGGACACTTCCGTTGTAAATTGAGGCTCAGAGAGGCACAGAGAGGGACAGGCCTGCTCTGGGGCTTAGGCGGTTAGAGCCTCAGGGTCCTGGGGGCGGGAGGTCAGGGCGGGAGTGGACCCACCACAGTGGAGGGGGTGGAGCTGGGCAGGGGGCTGCTGTCCTCCGCTCCACTGGGCAGGGCGCGGGCTCCCGGGGGCTTCTCAGCCCATCGCGCGACTCCGGGAGGAGGGACACGCCTGATGCTTCAGCACTTGAGACCCTTCACGGGAGACCCTCTGAGACGGAGGGCCCCGTGCCCGGCTGGTTTGGAGAATTAAGTGAGAGAATGCTGAGCGGGGGGCCCAGCAGCGGGGCGGGGGTCCCTGACGCTGGCCGTAAGAGGGCGTGGGCAACCCACCTCGGAGCTGCAGGAGGGCAAAGCTGGGTCCCGCCCACCCTCCTGGCACCACAAGGGCTGGGACCCAGGGGCTCCCAGCCGACAAGGGGTATCCTTCTGCCCCAGGGCCGGGGGGCAGCTGTCGTCAACCCAGCGGCCGGCTCACCGACCACGGGGCTCAGGGGTCGGCCCCTGGGACACTCAGCAGGGGTGGTCGGCGGGGGCGGGCGGGGCACTCACGCGTCCAGCCCGTGGCGTTGCAGCTGCTGCTCTCATCAGGGCCCCGCAGGGTGGCCAGCCACACCAGGAACTCAGTGCCCGGAGCCAGCCGGGCCCAGGAGAAGGTCTGTGCCTCGGGGCCCAAGGTCTCCTGGCTCTCCAGAGCCAGGGGCCGCAGGCAGTAGAGCCGCAGGAGGAAGCCGTCCCTGCCCCCCGCGGGAGGGCTCCAGACGGCCCTCAGGGCAAGGGGCTGGGCGGCCAGGCCCAGGCTCAGGTTGGCGGGTGGCGCAGGGACTGCAGAATGAGCGAGAAGCAGACTGGAGCCCCCTGCCCCACCCCCGGCCGCACCCTCACTGCTGGTCTCCAACACCGCCAGCCCCCAGGCTCAGCCGCCCCCTTGCTTCCCAGGAAAACCTCTTGGCTAGCTCAGTCCCCACCCCACGCCAGCTCCCCTCCCCCACGCCCAGGCCTCAGCTCCGAGGGTGACTCTGTTCCGCCTGCCCCCCACCCATCAGGCTCAGACCAGGACCGGGCCTCCCTGAGAGCTCCTTCCCTCTCTCCCCTACCTCAGGGCCTGGGGACACACTCCCCCTCACTAAGGCCCCTCTCTGTCCACCATACTCAGACCCAAGTGCTCCTCAGCCCACTCCCTTCCTCAGGGAAACCTTCCTTGACCCCCTAAGGTGGCCCTTCTGTGAGCCCTGAAAGATCAGCCAGAACCGCAGAACATTCCTCAGAGTCCTCGATCTTAACCTGTGAGGACAGAGACTCACTGTGCATCCACACTCACCCTATGTTACACACACCAACGTAACCACCTTAATAGACACATCGACCGTCTGCTCACTTTTCTGTCTGCCTTTCTACACTACCTTCTTCATAATTTTTAGCTTTGGCACGTAGCCCTATACCTAAACATGGAAGGCATTCTTTAAATATTTGTTGGAAGGATGGATGGATGGTTGGAAGGATGGGTGGATGGATGGAAGGATGGATGGGTGGATGGGTGGACTTCTGACCCAGTGGCATGAGGTGGGGAATGCTTCGGACAGGTTCATGGAAGGCCCTACCCTGAATGGACGCATGGTCTCTGAATCAGGCATACAGAGGAAAGCGTGTGAAGGATGTTGGTACCCACCCTACTGCCCAGAGCTGGCCTCCCAGGGGCTGCAGCCAGGAACTCACCTGTGCAGGCGCGAGTCCTCTGAATGCTGGCGCTGAGGTTCCCTGCCCGAGTCCACACAGACACGGTGTAGCATGAGCCAGGCACTAGGCCCTGCAGCGTCAGGTTGGCGTGGTCTGGGCCCAAGTCAACAAGACCTCCTGGCAAGCCTTGGCTGCCCTCCCGGTGCCAGCTGACCCTGTAGCCTTCCCGCGGCCCCGGTGCCAGGGCCCAGCCAATGGTCAAGGCGGAGGGGCTGTCCCTGCCGGTGACCTCCAGCGACTGTGGCGCGGGAGGCCCTGAGAGAGGAGAGGTTGGTAGGGGGGCCGCGCATGGTGTGTGGGCCTGTGACACCTCCTCTCCACCCGAGACAAGGCCCCAGCTCCAGGGCCAGGGGACGCAGTGGCTGGCACTCACCTGTGTAGCCAGTGGGGCTTGGGATGGCAGTGCCCAGAGCGGAGACAGCGCCCATCCGGGAGCGGGCCCCAGGCCTGCGGAGCGTGACCTGTGTGGCACCGGGTGGCCCCGAGATGTTTCTGAGGAGGCGAGTGGCCCCCTTGCTGTAGGGCGGTGTCTGGCTCCCAGGCTCCTTGCTGGCCTCCGGCCCGTCCAGGGGCAGCTTGGTACCACTGCCCTGTGGGCGCTGGGCTGCAGCATCTGGAGGGGTGTGGGCCCCGGAGGGTGAGGGTCCACCCCTCTCAAGGCAGGCGCCCCTGGAAAGGATCCCAGCCCGATCCCCATCAGCCCAGACTCACCGCCCAGCCAGGCAGCGGCCTGAGCCTGGGCCTCGTAGGGCCCGGCCAGAGCTCTCAGCTCCAGAGCATAGTGTCCGGACGGCAGGGGCCCCGGGAATGTGACGTTGAGGGCCCCGGGGCCCAAACTTAGGGTCTTCTCCACGGGCCCTCTCAGCCTGAGCAGGTAGCCCTCCCGGGCCCCCGGGCCTGCCTTCCAGCTGGCCCTGAGCCCTGGGGGCTGGGGAGCGAGCCCCAGGTCCAGGGGCGTGGAGGGACCTGCAGGGGAGGGAGACACGTGCAGAAAGTCCTTGCGGCCGGCCGGCTCCTTCCTACATGCCCTGGACAGGCCACGGGTGAGTCCTGGGACCCGGCCAAGGACGCGGAAACAGACAAGAGCACTTCCAGTGCCAGACCTGGCACCCGTCCTCACAGCACGGCCGCTGCGGTCCCCTCCGAGAGGCAGAGGCCGAGTGCTCTGTCTGAAGACCCACAGCCAGGCAGTGGCAGCAGCGGGTTCAGACCCGGCCGCCTGGCTCCTCCACCTTCCTCAGAGCGAGAAGGCATGTCCGTGAGCAGAGGGGCAGTGGGCCCCGTGGCTCAGCCCAGCCTGAACACTCCCGAGCCTCGGGACTGGTCTCTCTGGCTGAACCTTGGTCTCCGCACCATCAGGGGGGACAGCACGACTTCTGGGGGTTAAATGACGCGCCACACAGAAGCGCCTGGCACGGGGCACACAGCAATCGACATCACTGTCACCTTCGGGGTGGGGGCTTTCACCACCAGCTGGCAGCCGGGCACCCTCGAGCCTCACCCCTTCCCTGCAGGACCCTGGATGGCCCCGCATAGCTGGATCAGCCCGCTTGGCTGAGGGACCTCTACAGTGTCCACCAAATCCCCAGCACTCATGGGTCCACTCAGTGACGCTGGGCCCCACTGCCCGACGGGGCCCAGCAACAGCGCTGAGTGTCAGCGTGTAGGGGGTTCCAGGAGAGAGACGCAGGAAGGTGTGACTGGAGACACCTCGTCTGATGCCCGGCGTCAGGTTGGAGCCACCGAGGACGTCTGTGAGCACGAGGTACAGCCAGGCGCCCTCCCCCAAGAGCTGTCCCAGGAGGCCCTCAGGGCCCTGGTGCCCAGAGCGTGCAGTGCCAGCTGCCCTGGAGGCACAGGAGCTGGAGGAGGGCGGTCAGGGCAGAGCCGGGCTGGAGAAGAGGCCCGACCAGGGACCCGGCACCAACCCCGCACAGGAGCCAGGAGCCTCGTCACACTGGCACGTGGCTCTGGACCACCCCCTACCCCCGACCAGCTGTCACCTGGGGCCTTGCCAGGCACGGGCCCTACCTGTCCACTGGCGGGTGCTGGTCTTCGCTTGGAGGTTGGCGGCCCAGGTGGTAACCTCCAAGGCGTACTCACTGCCTGGTAAGAGGTAGCTAAAATTGTAGGACAGGGTGCCGGCGGACGTGGAGACATTGTGAACCACTGTCTGGGACTCCAGGTGGTAGAGGACAAGCTGGTAGCCATCCTGCCCCCCGGGAGCAGAGCCCCACGAGGCCTCCAGGCTGGATGGGCTCTTGGAGCCGCGGAGCTTCAGGTTCTGGACAGTGGACGGGGCTGCAGCGAAGCAGAGAGCGGCGCTAGGTTCAGGACCGGGCATCACCTCTGCTTCTAGCGCTCCTCGACAGGTCACTGTACCAGCGTGGTCCCCAGAGACCTCACCAACCCTCCAGGGCCCCCATCCTGCTTGGCCACGCCCCCGCCAGCAGACCGTGCCCCGAGCCAGCAGGCCGCGCCCCTCCAACAGGCCCCGCCCCGCCCCGCCCCGCCCCGCCCCGCCCGCAGGCCGCGCCCCCGCCAGCAGACCGTGGCACCGGGCCAGCAGGCCGCGCCCCGCCCCGCCCCGCCCGCAGGCCGCGCCCCCGCCAGCAGTCCGTGCCCCGGGCCAGCAGGCCGCGCCCCTCCAACAGGCCCCGCCCCACCCCGCCCGCAGGCCACGCCCCCGCCAGCAGACCGTGCCCCGGGCCCCAGGCCGCGCCCCTCCAACAGGCCCCGCCCCGCCCCGCCCGCAGGCCGCGCACCGGTGAGCGCAGTGAGGCTGAGGCTGGCGTTCTGCCCGCAGGGGCGCACGGCCGTCACCTCCAGCTGGTAGCGACTTCCTGGCACCAGGTCCCGGAACTCGAAGCTGGACGCGTTGGTGTGGGCCTGGAGCTGCTGCCCTTCAGGGGAGCCACGGGGGCTCAGCCGGCTGAGGCGGAGGGTGCGGCCGGGCCCGCTCGGCCCCGGGGCGGCCCAGCTCAGCGTGAGGCTGGCGGACCTGCCCCGGCTGCTGACCGTCACCCTCAGAGGCGGTTCTGGGGAGCAAGGGTCGTCAGAGCCCCCCAGTGCCCTGGGCCCTAAAGGAGGCGGGGGCAGGAAGGGCCAGAGTAGAGGCGGGCCCGGGGAGAGACGCCCTGTCCGCCCTTCCCCCCCCCCCACCCCCCCCCCCGCCACCTACCTCCACTCGCCCCTACGGGACCCTCTTCCGGGGGCTGGCACTCGTCTTCCTGAGGAGGGGATATGAGGGTGGGGGAGAGGGGCAGAGGCTCTGGCTGCAGCCAGGGTCAGAGAAAAGGCTGTCCACTTGTCCGTCCCCCATCCCAGGCGTGGCCTAAGGGCAGCAGGCAGGACACCGAGGCGCGGAGGCCCCCAACCGGGGCAGCTGCCCTGTGTCCTGTGGGACTGGGGAGGAGCTGCCTCTGCCCAACTTCGTGCAGATCAGCCGGGGCCATCGGGACAGCGGGAGGCCTGGACACCACAGAGGGCAGCCCACCCCCTACCCCCCCACCCCCACCATGGCCCCAGGGCACGCCTCACCTTGGCCAAGAAGCCTGGGAGCGAGAGGAGCACTGCGAACAGGACTGGGGGGCTCATCCCTGGGTGTCTGCAGGGAGAGATGGGAAGCATCGGGAGGGGCCCTCCTGCCTCCCCTGCTCAGCTCCCGGCTCCCTGGAGAGCTTGGCTGTCTCTCCACCCCAGACCCTGTTCCCAGCAGGGCCCCGGGGTCTGGGAGAGGGTTGCGACCACTGGCTGCAGACACACCCGCCTCCCGCTCTGGTCCTACCTGCACGCTCTTCAGCAGCTGGCTTTCCAGGCAGGAAGAGACCCAGACCTGGAGAAGTGACGCCTGGGGTGGGCAGAGACCGCTGAATCCCGATGCCCTGCCCTGGGGAGAGGAGGACAGGGCGTTCCGTGTTCCCACCTGGAGGGTCCTGGTGACACTGTGGTGCTGGGAGCTGGGTGCTGGGTGGACAGACAGCTGTGAGCGTGTTCCCTTGTGGACACAGAGGAGCATGTTCTAAAGGCCTTTGTTGCAGGGGTGGTGGACCCAGGATAGTCTTCCTGCTTCTCGCCCTGGCACCCCCAGTGAGGAAGCGATGTCCATGGAGGGAAGAGCGAGCCCCTGACCCAGGGTGAACCTGGGCCTCCAGCCTCGGCTCCTGCCCTTGACGCCCGGGACATGCGTTTGCCTCCAACCCCCCCCCCCCCCCCGCCTGCTCCACCTAGACCCTCTCCCCGCCCCTCCTCCCGCCCCCTCGTGGCCGCAGGTGCTGCTCAAGCCTAGGGCAGCGGAGAGGTTCCTGCAGCCTGGAGCCAAGGACTCACCTGGAAGCGCTCCCTGGAGCCCCCAGCCCAAGGCAGCTGACGTGGGGAAAGGTGGAGAGGGAAATGGAGGAAAGGATGGGGCCCTGGTCCCCGAGCTGGACGTGGGGTTGGGGACGTGCAGCACACAGGCAGGTACAGAGACACTGGGCAATCAGCTGGCCTCTGGGGACCCTTCTCTTGTCTCGCTCAGCCAGCCCCAAACCTCAGAGCCGCCCACCAGCCTCTGGATGCGGCCTGGAAACAGCACTGCAGCCCATCAGATTCTCCAGGCTGCTAGCACATGTGTGTGCTCACACGCGTCTGTACATGCTCGTGTGTATGTGCACGTGTGCACACGTGTTCTTTCAAAAGAGGAGGTGGGGGAACAACTAGGGAAACTGGTGTGAAAGGGGGGAGGTCCCAGTCTGGCCAAGGGGCGGGGCACACTCCACCCTCCCCCTCACCTGGGGCACGGCGCTTAGCTGGACCGGCAGAGCCTGCAGCAGTGGGATGCAAACAGCCTAATTCAGAGTCTAAGTAGAAAAGGTAAGGGGTGGGGTCTCAGACTGTGCCCGATAGTCCCCACAAAAGAGGGGGCTGTTGGGGACAGCAGCACCCCACGGGCAGGCCTGTGGGTGGGGCCTGGTGGAGGCACCTGGCCGGAGCGTCACACCTGTCAGCCCCCAGCCAGCCTGGGGGGCAGCCTTGGCTGGGACGGGCGTGGAGGGGGTGGGAACGCTCGAGCAGATGAGGAAGACTCAGATGTAGGAAGCAGCCTCCCAGCCCAGCGACTCCATTCAGCAGAAGGGACCCCAAGGGCTCTATCTGCTGCCAGCAGCCACTCCCACAGACAAACCCACATCCTGCGCCTGGAGTCCCAGGGGTCCTCCTGGAGCCTTACTGTTCCTTCTGGGGAGAGCGGGCCGGCGGGCAGTCTGGGCATCCTGGCTCCCTGGCTCCTGAGTGCCAACGGTAGTCTCCCCTGCTGCAGCCCGGCGTCCGTCTTCCGGGCCCTCCCCTCCACGCCCACCGCGGCAGCCTGGCCTTGAGCACCCCCACGCCCGGAAGATAGTCTCCGGGAGAATGGCCCAGCCTCCCACACCCCAGGACCTCTCCGCTCTCTCTATCTCTGTCTCCCCCCCCCACGGCCAGGGACACGAAGCCTGCTGGGCTGGCCCAGGATCTGGGGGTGTGTGGGGGGAATCTGAGATCAGGGCTTCTCCGAGCAGAGCAAAGAGGACGGGGCGGGCTGGGGCAGCAGGCCCCCACGGTGGGCCAGTCCTGAGACTGCCTCGGAGGCTCTATCAGGGCGCGGCCTTTGACCCCGGGGCAGGCAGGTGCTGCAGGAACGAGGGGTTGTATTGGGAACTGCCAATACACCTGCCCCTCTGAGGGGCTCCTGACCCTGGGGCCCCCAGCCCTGGACCTGGGGAGCAGCTGGAGGAAGGGGGTGGTGCTCTGCTGAGATGGGGCTCAGAGACCACAGCCCCGGCAGCCCTGGCCCTCCTGGAGCCAGTTCTCCAACAGATGCTCAGAGCACCTCGGGTCCTGCCCTCTGATCCATGGAGGAGGGGCGCTCCTTGGCCCTTGGGAAGAGGGCTCCTGAGAAGCAGGGAGGAGCAGGGACCCCCATTTCAGCAGGGCTCAGCGGCGGCCTCCTGGCTTCCTGCGCCCCCCACCCAGCTCAGACGCACATCGGCGGGTGGAGTGAGCGGCCTGAGAGCCGGGAGCAGGGGAGGCTCAGGACGGGAGTCACTCCCACGGCCTCCAGGCCTTCGCCTGCACCCCAAAGCCTGGGTGAGCAGAGTCCACCCCAGACAGGGCACAGGCCAGGCAGGGCCCTGTCTTCTCTGAGGCTGGTGCCCCCCCCCAGCTGCATCTGCACCTCCAGCGATGTCCAGGCATCTCTTAAGCAGAAAGGGGTGCTGGGTGAGCAGGAGGCAAGGTGAGTGTCCCCCCCACATATAGCCAAAGGGAACTGAGCCGTCCTTGGGGTCTTACCTGGCGCCCAACCATTACCCACCCTGCCCCCACCCACTTTCTGCACCTCTGGGCCCCCAGCTCTCCAGCCAAGAGCCCAGCCACCAGCCCCTCAAACCCTGAGGGGAGGGGCGCTCACAACCCACAGGCTCAGACCTTAGGGGCGTGGGGGCACTGGCGGTGCGGTGCGGGGCAGCCAATCCCGCCTCCTCCCCCCACCCCTGCGGTATCCTAGCTTCCTGTTCCTGATAAGGATCAGCAGCTTGCCCCAGAGAGGGTGGCCCTCTTTCCAGCCCCCTCCTGCCCCCTTTTCCGTCCTCAGGGCCCCCTCTATCCACTAGTGGAAATACGGGTGGGTTTTAGGCCAGCTGAGCTGGAGGCCACGCCCCCCGGTCTGCCAGGGGTCCCCAGGCTCCTGCCCCGTCCTCTCCACCTGGGCTCCCCCGGCTTGGGCTCCTCGAGCGCCAGAGGGCCACCCTGCCCTGCCTGCAGGCAGCCCTCCCACCCCTCCTGCATGCCACCCCCAGGCCTGTCACACACAGCGCTCTTTGCTGTCACCTTCTGATGGCTGAATCAGGGAAGTGGGTGGCGGGGTGAGGACGGGATTGTGGGCGCCCAGAGGGGAGGCACAGGTGTCGGGGATCTTTCAAGGTGACAGGAGCCCAGCAGGGAGCCAACAGGAGGCCTGCCGGGTGAGCCAGGGGCAGGCCAGTGGGGTCTTGGACTTGGGGGCTCCCCTACCCAGGGCCCAGGCTCCAGGCACCCCAGCAGCAAAGCAGACATGGGGGTTGCCTTGTGCGAGAGCCAGAGGCTGTCCACCCTCCGAGAGTCTCTGAGTAGATCTCAGGGTTCTGGGAGGAGGCCTGTGGGGCTGGGGGTGGGGGAAGCCCCCAGACCCTCCTATGAGGTGTCTCTACTGCCCACCTCCAGAGTGGCTGACCTGGCTCAGACCCGCTCGAAGCTGGGGGCCTGGGGTTGACCCTTGTGGCCTGGCTTGAGCCTTTCCCTTCGTGGAGAGAGACTCTCGGCCCCCTGCCCCCACCCCCACGTGCGCCTACTTCTTCCTGTTCCTGGTGGGATTCCCACGGCTTGAAGGGGCAAGGGCTTCCAGGGGGCAGCCTGGGGTGGGGGTCGGCTCCGCTGCGCCCAGCAGGCAGGCAGAGACGAGAGGACCGGGGCCCAGAGGAGAAGCCCTGCAGGAGAGGTGGCGGTCAGAACTGGCCATTCCCACGCGCAAGGCCGGGCTGCGGCCAAGGTGTGGACAGGCCAGGCCCCAGGGTCAGAGGCGGGAGGCCGCCGGCCCTGCTGGTGGCAACAGGCAGCTGGGTGCGCGTGGGTGGCAGCGAGGGGGGGCGGAGGGAGGAAGCGGGCTTCCTGAGGCCTCCTCAGCCCTAGAGACAGACAGACAGACAGACAGCTGGCAAGAGGCGCCTGGGGACACGGCTGCCTCGTAAGTACCTGAGGAGCGGGGAGGAGCCCCGAGGCCCTGGGTCGCTGGACACGGAGGGCCGGGAGGGTGTCCCCGGGAAGGTGCGCGGGAGGGCTTGGAGGTCACGGTGCCGGGTGGGCAGGGGCGCTGACTCCGCAGATGGCCCCAAGGGCGGGCAGGGCCCGCGGGGAGGCGTCCTGCTGTGACCGCCTCTGCCCACTTGGACCCCGTGGGCGCAGCCATCCTCACAGCCAAGCTGAGCTGCGAGCCAAGCCCCTGGCCTGGGGCAGGCCATGCCCTCAGTGAGGCGCCCCAGCAGCTCTGCGCCCGGCGTGTGCCCCCGTCGCCTCCCCAGGCCCTGCCTCGGCTCGGGGAGGCCGCTTCCTGTGACGGTTGCTGCGGCGGCGGGGGATGGGCAGGGGGAAGGCAGCACCCCCAGCCCCATCCCAGGCCGGAGACCCCAGAGGTCGGGACCACCCTGAGTGGAAGGGCCGGCTGCCCCAAGCACACCGGAGGTCCACCTTCTCGTCCGGAGGAGACCCCTGCAGACCCACGGCCGTGAGCCCACCCTCCACCCAGAACGGCTGCACGCCACCCGCCGCCCACCCCCCTCCAGCTGCTGCGCCCCAGCCCCAGCCCCTCTGGATCCAGTCCTATCTTGGCCCCCCCATCGTGACCCCTTATCTCGCCCTCGCGCTAACCCCAGGCGGCCGCCACCCCACGCCCCTGCAGAGATCCTGGCCTTCCCACAGAGTGACACCACCACTTCCTGGGGAACAACGGAAGACAGCGAGGAGACCCGAGGTGCCCGAGGGCAGAAGCCTGCCCAGCAGCCCAGAGGCCAAGCCGCATGGCCGTGTGAGCTCCCGCCAGCACCGCCCCAGAATGGTCCAGGCCCGGGGGCCGCTCCAGAGCACCGCCCCGGCCTCCCCTTCGCCTTCATAGTCGCCTTCGGGGGCAGCCATGACCCAGCCTCCGCCAGACCAGGCCCCAGCCAGGAAGCACGTGCGGCTGCAGGAGAGGTGAGACCCTCCTAGGAGGGCCCAGCCCGGCCCGCCCTCTGCTGCCCCTCCTGTGGGACCCCCACACCTCCCCAGGCAGAGGAAACCAGACTGCTCATTTGCATATCTGTGTCAGCCTTGCGCCTGCGCCCCAAGTCCCAGGCTGGGTTGAGCACCCCTCGAGGGGCCCGGAGCCTCCAGGCCTGGGTGTGGGTCTGAGCTTTAGGGGCCCAGCCAGGAATGAGAAGTGGGGGCAGCTGGAGGCGGCAGCTGGGTTCGGCAGGGGTGCCGGGGGCCTGGGCCTCAGGGTCGAGAGGAGACAAGGAGCCCACCATCAGCGGTGCCTGTGACAGCTGAGACTGTCGAGGCCGACCGCACGCTCTGCTGCAGGCGTGGCTCCAATGTGGCCCTGATGCTGGACGTGCGGTCCTTGGGGGCCGTGGAGCCCATCTGCTCCGTGCGCACGCCCCAGGAGGTCACGCTGCACTTCCTGCGCACCGCCGGGCGCCCCCTCAGCCGTCAGGCCCTGCAGCACCGTCCGCCCAGCCCCACGCAGCTGGAGGAGGAGTTCCTGGTGAGAACGAGGGGCCCTGAGTCACTGCCCTTCTGGATCAGGAGCAGCTGGCCAGCCTGTCCCCCTCGGGCCCTTGGGAGACAGAATCCCAGGGGCTCCAGGAAGGAGAAGGCTCCACCCTTTGCCCTGCACCACATCCAGACCCGCCTCCTGATGCCAAGAGGGAAGTGGGGGAAGGGAGGCTGGGAAGGGGGCCACTGCTCACGCACTTCCTCCCCCGCCTTCGCCAGAGGATCCCCTCAAACTTCGTCAGCCCCGAAGACCTGGATATTCCTGGCCATGCCTCCAAGGACCGATATAAGACCATCTTGCCAAGTAAGGACTGCAGTGGGGCTGGGGTGGAGGCGTTCAGAGGGCAAGACACGGCCTCTTCTTTTGACAGAGGGGTGCCCCCACCTGGCCCTGGCCAGGGAAGGGGGGCAGAAACCACGCTAGCCTGAGATGAGGCACGCACTGCGGGCGGCACTGCTCAGCATGACCCCGAGTAGTCGGTGTATGCTGTTCTGACCTCCACTTTACAGTGAGGAAACCGAGTCACAGCGAAGTCACATAGCTCGCCTGAGGTCACATGGCCAGGGGCACCAGCCCCCTTCCTCCTCTCCCTCCCGCCAGCAATGGCTCAGAGAGGAGCTGAGGGTCTCAGATGGAGGAGTGAGCAGGCGGCCGCAGGCAGGGCTCACGAGGCTGACAGATGCAGGTCAGCACCTCCTGTATCCAGACACACGCACGGGGCCCACTGGCCACAAGGCCCAGAAGGCTCTCCTCCCCCTCCACGCAGAGCAGCCTTATCTGACCTGCCGCCCCCAGCAGCCCCCAGTCTGGAGGCCGCAGCCCTGTTAGTGCCCACGGAAGGGGCGAGGGCAGCCTGCTCTGGGCCCCGAGGTGCCCTCCGCCCAGACCAGCTGACCCCTGCGAGCCAGCTTCTTCATCGGGCCTGCACTGGAGCTGGAGAAAGGCCCCCTTAGAGGCTGACTCGCGAGGGGTGGGGGGTGGAGGGTGGAGGGTGGAGGGTGGGATGGAGCCCAAGTTCCATTCGGGTCGCTCAGGAGAAACTCGTCCTCAACCATCTCTCTTTCTCTTTTATTGCCACGACCCCTCTCCACACCTCTCTGACCTCCAGACTGGAACGTTCAGTCACTGCCCTCTCCCTCCTGTCTGTGCTGCCAGCACCGCCCTGGGCCTCCCCGGCACTGCCCTGGCCTGGGCCCTCTGCTGATCAGAAACACCTTGCTGCCCCCTGTCCGGCCGCCTGCTCTTCACGGGCACCTCAACAGGGACAGGGCTGTCCTCTTGCTGGCCCTGCACGCGGCTGCTTTGACCTCTGCTGATTTTGACTTCCTAGACCCCCAGAGCCGAGTCTGTCTGGGTCGAGCACAGAGCCAGGAAGATGGAGATTACATCAATGCCAACTACATTCGGGTGAGTTGCTGCCAGGGAAGGGGGTGCTGTGTCCAGAGACCCCCCCCAGGACACCTCCCAGCACAGCCGGGCACCTGGTGTCCTGGCTCCAACCCCATGAGCTGCTGGAACAGGCCAGGATGCCAGGATGCACAGAGCAGATGTCAGGTGCTGGAAGGAAGACCCCGGCCTCCTTTGCCCTGGTCCCCCACACCTCCCAGCCTCTCCGCGGAGAGCGGCCCTGGCCACCCCAGCCCAACGCTCCCAGGTCTGCAGCCCAGTGAGGCACCTGGCCCGTTCCCTTCCTTCTGCCTATGCTCCTCCAGGCGGCCCCTGCTTCTTGGAGGGAACTTAAGTCAAGGAATTAAGGAACCGGAGGCCAGGAGGGCTGGTGGACTCCACGCTTAGCCTTGTCCCTGGTGCCCGGTGCCCAGCCTCCAGCCTGCAGGGTGGGAGGCTGCAGGCGCAGACATGAGCCCTCTAGTGGCTCCAGGCGGGTGGGACACCGGCCTGAGCGGAGGTGAATAGCCCGCATCAGCCCCCCCGATGCGAAAAACTGACTCTTTTGAAAAGACCCTGATGCTGGGAAAGATTGAAGGCGGGAGGAGAAGGGGACGACAGAGGATGAGGTGGTTGGATGGCATCACTGACTCGATGGATATGAGTTTGAGTAAAGACCAGGGGTTCGGAATGGACAGGGAGGCCTGGCGTGCTGCGGTCCGTGGGGTCACAAAGAGACACGATTAAACGAACTGAGGGCCTGGGGGTGAAGCGCGGGCCAGTGAATGGTCTGGATCCCCCATCCCCTGAGGAGCAGGAGGATTCTGAAGGGGAGAAAAAAAGCTGGCAGGGGTGTGCTACGCCTTGCTGCTAACTCCACAAAGTAGCATGTCAAAGGGCAACAGTTTTCCCCGCCTTTGGTGCTAGTAGAAGGCAGAGGGAGGGGAGACCAGTCACGGAGGCCCCAAAAGCCTGAACGCAACACGCCGTCGAGTCTGACCTGCACCACAGCTGCTGGCCGGGCACGACGCCCGGTCTACGACAGCAGAGCCGGGCAGGGCTGGAACCCGGGTGTGCTCCGTGCCCAGAGCCCGTCCTGTCCAACGTGGGGCTCCTGGCGTGTGCATGCCTGACGCGTGCGTCGGGCTGCCCCTGGCCCCGCACTCACCGCCCGCCCTCCCTGCCTGCAGGGCTACGGTGGGCAGGACAAGGCCTACATCGCCACCCAGGGCCCCATGCCCAACACGGTGTCGGACTTCTGGGAGATGGTGTGGCAGGAGGAGGCATCCCTCATCATCATGCTCACACAGCTCAGAGAGGGCAAGGAGGTGGGGCGGCTCCCACCCCACACACCCCCGCCCGGGACGGCTCCCACCCCACGCACCCCCTCCCGGGGCGGCTCCCACCCCACGCACCCCCACCCGGGGCGGCTCCAGGCAGGGCCCCCGAGGGCTGAGGACCCCTGTCAGTCCCTGAGTGACAGGGCATGGAGGCCACCCCTGCCAGAAGCCGGGGGGGGGGGGGGGGGGAGGCAGGCGCTTCCTCTGCAGCTGTCAAGGCCCCTGGGGGCACGGAGACACCACGGGGGGCCCTGTTCCTCTGTAGCCCCTGACTCCCAGTTCCCCCCGCCCAGAAGTGCGTCCACTACTGGCCCGCAGAGGAGGAGACCTATGGGCCCTTCCGCATCCGCGTCCAGGACGTGCGGGAGCGCCCGGAGTACACCGTGCGGACGCTCACTATCCAGGTACCGGGCCTGGAGGGGCCGGGCCGCCCCCTCTGCAGGTTCCCTGGGAGTCTCGGGTTTGCTCAGGGAGACCTGCCTGAACCCACGTCTGCGGGTGCCATCCTGGGGCCCCTCCAGGCCAGCAGGGTGGGTGCCAACCATCCTTGTGGGATGCGAGGCAGGCCCTGGAGTCACTGCTGAAGGGAGCTCGAAGTTTGATGAGAGGCTTAACAACACATGAACACGCCTAAGCCCCCATCACCGGAGGCGCCTTCCGCTCTCCAAAGCAGCTCTCTGGCCTCCAAGCTTCACAGCCCCATGTTCAAGGCAAAGAACATGAGGCTTAGGGACACGTCCGCAGGCCTGTGCTGGTGGGCGGCAGAGCCGGGACCTGAACTTGGGTCTCTGCCCTCTCCCAGGGGCGTGTGAGGAGGGAGCCTAGAGCGGGAGGAGCAGGACAAGGCTGGTTTTCCGCTCGGGGTCATCCCGGCCCGGCAGCAGGGAAGAGGGCGGGCGGCACCCTGTCCCGTGGTGCCCTCTTCTCACACCCGGCCCCGCCCAGCACCAGGAGCAGCGCCGGGCCCTGAAGCACATCCTCTTCTCGGCCTGGCCCGACCACCAGACCCCAGAATCGGCGGGGCCCCTGCTGCGCCTGGTGGCCGAGGTGGACGACAGCCCAGAGACAGCCACCAGCTCTGGACCCATCGTGGTCCACTGCAGGTATGCGCCCCCGGGGAAACCTTTCCTCCCCACGGGGCCCCCTCAGAGGGGCTCCAAGTGGGGCAGGGGGGCCGGCCCGGGCTTTACACGGACAGGGATCTCCAGCTCATCCAGCAAGTGCAGAACACGGACGTGCAGGCTGGGCACCCAGGCACAGTCCAGAGAGGCAGCTCCCGCTCTGAGGGAGGAGACAAGCCCGCTCCCTGCCGGCAGGGCGCTCGTTTATGCCTTCCACAAACGTTCACTCAAAGCCCGTTATTGCCAGGCACAGCGTTCAACGCTAAGGAGGCAGTGTGAACAAGGCTGTCTGGTTACTGCCCAGTTTCCAGGTTCACGGTCTGGTGGGAAAGACAGCAGAGGAGACGAACAGGACGTGGCATGATGAAACGTGATGGGGGGTGTGGGGGGCACAGAACCAAGTCGCCCCCACCAGCCTTTGGCCAGAAAAGGTCTTCCGGGAGGAAGGACCTCTAGGCCAAGCTAAGACTTGGAAGGTGAATGAGGAGCGGGGAGCACCCCGGTGGATGGAGCTGCAGCTCCCAAGGCCTGACGGGAGGCTGGGGGCAGTCAGGGTGCTGGGCCGGGGACGCGGGGGCGGGCTTGAGAGTCTGGAGGGTAAGAGCGGGCGTTCGGATGAGGGGCCTCACAGGACAGGCCCAGAGACCCGGGTGTGCCACCGAAGAGGCAGGCGGATGGAGGGGTGAGGCAGGGACAGACTCGAAATAGGCACAGCGTCTGGGAGGCCCGTCCTCAGGAGCTCACGGCGGCCACAAGCAGGGGGCTCTGGACCCTCCACAGGTGCAGCCGGCGGATGCTGGGGGTCAGAGGTTCACATGGGAGGGGAGACTTCCTGAAGAAGGGAGGAGGGCAGGACACGACAGCACAGGGGGAGAGGGCTGGGGCAGGACAGGCAGGCAGCGGGTGAGCAGCGCCGTCAGAGAAGGACGTTGGCGCGTCCGGAGGCGTGGCTACTGCCCTCGCCGCCCGCCTGCCCCCTGTGACCGCCCTGCCCTGCCCTGGACCCTCGTACCCAGCGCAGGGATCGGCCGGACTGGCTGCTTCATCGCCACCCGCATCGGCTGCCAACAGCTGAAGGCCCGAGGGGAGGTAGACATCCTGGGCATCGTGTGCCAGCTGCGGCTGGACAGGTGGGTGCTTGGCTAAGTGGGGTAAGGACATGGCGAGCAGCCCCATGCCTCCTAGAGGCCCCTTGGCTCTGGGCATTTCCTGTGGGAGAAAACGGGCCCCCTGGGCTTCACGAGCTTAGCACCTTACACCCAGGCCAGACTCTGCGTCTAGAATTCAGCTGGGGGAGGCGAGGGTTACATAGGACACGCTATCAAACGGCTCCCCAAGCTTTCCGTCTTTTTCGTTTCTTGTCTCTGTTTTTCCAAATACCCTTCTCAGGGATGGGAGAAGGTGGGGAGACAGTGGATGGTTGGTTCTAGAAACAAGACAGCCACAGGCAACTGCAGAAGCTCACTGGTGTAGAGACCGAAGACGGGGTACACCCGCCTGAGCCGTCACTGTGTCTCCTGGGTCCCCCCTTCTTTACCCAGAGAGACAGTGGCCCCCTCCCCGGAGAGCTGCTATCAGGAATGGGGAAGCCCTGGGAACCTTGGGGCTCAGGGACATTCCTGATGGTCAGAGGAGACCCGTGCCACATGGGGCCCTCCTCCCGGCTGGGGAAGGCGGGGGCCGTTGGGGGAGTCCCGGCCTGCCGCAGAGAGGTCGCCCTGGGAGGAGGCGCCACAGGCCTTTGGGAGCGTCCCCGCCCTCCTCAGCTCAGGGCTGTGCGCCTCTGCCTGCAGGGGAGGCATGATCCAGACGGCGGAGCAGTACCAGTTCCTGCACCACACCCTGGCCTTGTTCGCTGCCCAGCTGCCGGAGGAGCCCAGCCCTTGACCCGGAGCCCGCCCTGCCCAGAGCCGCTTCCCCGGGCCTGGGGAAAGGGGGCCTCGTGACCTGGGGAATACTCAGGGGGCCTGTCTGGGGTCCCAGGAAGCTGGCCAGTGAGGATGAGGCCAGACACCGGCTCTTGAGCACTGCCCACGCCCCTGCCCCCTGGAGAGGCCCCCAGTGGACACAGAGGCGACCCCCACGTGAGAGCCTCGGTCTCCTCCTCGGACATGGACCTGGTGCTTTGCTGCCACCAGGGCAGAGTAACCTGATGGTGCCCAGAAGCTGCTCCAGCTGCACCCCCTTCCTGGGGCTGGTGAGAGCGTGACCCCAAGATCATACCCACCCCAGTCCAGCCCGAGAACAGGCCAATGGCCGGCGCTGGGAAAAGCCTGGTGCTGCCTTGGCCACGTCCTCAGCATCCTGCCAGGGACTCTGCCTCCTCACCCCACATCAGAGGCTGGACACCCCCAAGAGAGCAAGAACCAGACCAGCCCCGTGCCCACAATGGGGTCTGGGGAGCAGGCTACAGAAGTGACCAGACCAAACAGTTAAAGTCTCTAGAAGAAGGAAAGTGTGGGAACATCTCCCAGGGGTCCAGACTGCTGCCCCTGCCTCTGTACCTGCCAGCCGCCCACCCCAGCCACTCCCCTGGGAGACCCTGCATCCTCAGCCTGCCTGCCAGCCTCAGAAGGGACGCAAGTGCCCGGGAAGAACCCAAGAAGGGAGCAAGGAGCCGAGAGATAAGAGCCCCGCCATGCTCTTCTCCCTGCGGAGCATGCCCGGACCGCATGCCTGTTTCCACCAGCAACCTGGACTAAAGCACCTGCATGGGCCAGGGTCCGCCCTAGTTTACCCTGGAGAGCTAACTGCCCTCCGCATCTCTCGTCAACACGAGGCCCAGGACCCCCCAGATCTAATCTCAGGGCTGACCACCACCGGGGAACGAGCTCACTTTCTCCTGAAGCTTTCCTGCCCCACAAGAGGCACTCCCGCTGCCCGTGGAGCTCAGAACCCCAGGAAGAAAGCTGCCACATGGGCGGCGGGTCCCCGGGGACTCCCTGAGTGCGGCTGCCCCAACCCTGTCCAGACCTGAGGACGGGCCGTGGAGAATAACAGGTGGGGAAATAAAGGCTTCTTCTTGTCCTCGGGCCTCCGGGGCCCCTTCACAGCAGAGAGAGCAGGAATCCACAGATAGGGACAGGCTGCTGCTCTTTACCCGGAACGTGCACTTTTACAGCCCTTCCAGGGACACGTGAAACAGTGACCCAGGAGTGGGCTGGCGGGGGGGACAGAGGTGTTCCTTGGGAGCTAGAGAGGAAGTACCAAGAGCAGGGACTAGACAGGCCATGAAACTTAGCCACGCAGGACGTTTCACAGGCTGGGACCCTGCGATCTTGCCATTCTGGCAACTGATCATGGGGTCATCTTAGATGGGTTTGGCGGGTACGGTTGCTATTTGAAAGTTTATGCACCTTTGATGAAACCTGTGGACGCACATGAACACACGTGGAGGTCAAACACTAAGATGCAGCCAAGGTGGGGTGGTTGCTGCGGGGGCCCGGGGGACAGCAGCACCTCGGTAGACCCCCACCCCCACCGGGGGCTCTCCTGAGCGCAACTATGGCTTTTACCGAGCACAGGCCAACTTTTCCATTTGCCACAAACCTGCCTCACGGGAAACGCCTGGCAGGATCTTCTCTGTCTAGTATCACGGTGGTCCTAGTAAAAGCCGCTCTGGGCTTGAGGCGTATAAGCAGGGGGTTCTAGTACATTGTGGTTGACAAAGCGTTCACAGGCGGCAGTTCCTCTCCGCGGGGTACCCTCTGGGAGATCGGGGCTCGGTACCCAGAGATGCTCAGAGGCCAGGACCCAGGGAACAAAAGATCTCAGAGACCTCCCGCCGCGTCCTGGGAGGCCGCGGACCACCCTCGTCCACCCTGGAAATGTTCCCGCTGGACGGCGCCCTCGCCCACCTCCGACCCACTCCCTGGAAGACGGGACGGGTGCCCGTCAGGATGCGGCAGCTCGCGAAGGGGAAAAGCAACCGGAGCTCCTTTCCCCAGGCGTCCCTCGCGTCCACCGGCACGGCGCGCCCCGCCCAACGCTCCGCGGCTCGGCCCGCCGGCCCGGCGCGGAGGAGCGCGCTCGCTCGGGGGCGAGCAGGGCCGGCGGCCGCGCGGGCGGAGCCGGAGGACGGCGGCGAGGAGGACGGCGGCCGGGCGGGGGGAGGACGCGCCGAGGCCACACCCATCGGCGCGCCGATCCCGGCAGCGAGTCGTCGGCCGCCGCGCGCTCCTGCCGAGCCTCCGCCCGCACCGAGCCCGGAGCCGGGCCGCACCGGGGAGGGCCGCTCCGGCCGCAGCGCGAGGGCACCAGGGGCGGCGGGGGGCCGGCACCAGGCGAGGCCGGCGCAGCGACCATGATCGCTTTGTTCAACAAGCTGCTGGACTGGTTCAAGGCCCTGTTCTGGAAGGAGGAGATGGAGCTCACGCTGGTCGGGCTGCAGTACTCCGGCAAGACCACCTTCGTCAACGTGATCGCGGTACGGCCGCCGGCCCCGAGCCCCCGCCACGCCGGGCTGAGCGGGCCCCCGCCCGGCGTGGAGGCGCGGGGCCTAGCACGGCCCCGGGGGCCCGGCGGCGCACGCCCGGGCCGGGATGGCACCGAGGGCGCGGGGGGCGGGGGACAGGGGAAGCGGCCCAGGCCCCGGGACTGGCGGCTCCGAGGGTGTCACGAGGCCCGAGGGACCGCCGCCCGCGGAGACGGCCCGCCTCCCGCACCGCAGCCGGGCGCATGACGGGGCGAAAGTGCAGGGCCTGCCGCGGGGAGGGTCGCAGGATGGGATGCCCTGCGGCTTGGGCAGGGGGCCCGGCGGCCGAAGCCCCACCCCGGGGGGTTAACCCCGCCTGGCCGGAAGGGGAAGCTCCGGCGCTATTGGTGGGGGGCGGAGAGGGATGCCCTGCGGGGAGTGGAATCCGCCCGGGGCCCAGGGCTCCAGCCCAGACGCCTCCTCTACGGGAACCTCTGCCCGCTGGGGATCCGGGGAGAATGGAGGGCGCCCCGAGGAGCTCGGAGGCCCCGCTGGCCCGGAAGTTGCAGAGGAGGTGAGGACCCGGAGGACGGGGTGGAGGTGGGGGCAGGTCCACTCTGGGGACGGAGGGGAGGGTGGCTTCGGACCCAGGCGGGCGAGTGTGAGCCTTTCAGAGTCAGGGCGGTGGTGCGGAAGGAGTTAAATTGTGTCTCAGAAAAGGGGAAGACGAGCTGAACTGCAGTGGAGGCCGCGGCCTGGCGGGCGTTTGTGCGTTTGTGAGCCAGCTGCGCTGGGCCTGTGGGGCTGAGGGAGGCTTGGGCAGGGCTCGGCTTGTCCGGGGACCTGGCCCTCGTCCCCAGCCGGGGTTTCCTGAGAACCGTGGACCGGCGGTGCACGAGATGGGTCAGCGGAGAAGTGTGACCGCCCGCCTGGGTACCTCCCCTGCCCGTTCTGCGCACCCTGGAAGAGAAGGGTGGGGGGAGGCTGGGGTTAGGTTCCCCACGATGGCGTGTTTGGGCACTGGCTCCCTGTCCTAAACGTGTTTGTGATGACCTCTGCCCGGGGACTCCCGTCCGCTCACCCAGCAGGACGAGCTCGTGGGGCCCAGGCTGGGTTTGTTGGCAGGATGGTGTCTGGGCTCCTGTCTGCCCGGGCTCTGGCCCTCAGTCGCAGACCCCTGGTTAGACCTGGTGTTGACCTGGCCTTGGGCTCCAGGAGCAGGGGCCGGGCCCCTGGCTGGGAGATGACCGCGCTGAGGCCGGGAGGGAGCCAGTTGCCGCTGCTCTCCTGGCTCAGCCTGGGCGTCACCTCTGGTCCCCGGGGACGTGCTCCTCCTGGAGCAGCTACAAAGCCGTGTTCCTGGCGGGGATCTGCAGGCGCCCAGGTGCTTCCGTGTCCTGGTCGTGTCCAGAGAGCGGAGGCTCTGGCAGGTCAGAAATGGAATCTCAGAGTCACAGATTCCACCACCAGGGTCAAGAGTGTCTGAGGCGCACAAGGAGGCTGCCCGCCCCCCGGCCACGCCTTCATCTTCACCACATTGAGTATGCCAGCTCAACTCGCACACCCCAAAGTGCAACCTCGACTTCCCTAGAAAGAGTCTTCCCAGGAACACCCACCCAAGTCTGGGTGAGTCCAGAGTTCTCAGCTCCTCCAGGGCCATACCCGGGTATGATCTCGGTGGAGTGTCTTTCAGAAAGAAACAGAGTCAGGACCCTGGGCGCTGCCCTTGTGCCCACCCCTGACCTGAATCCCGTTGGCCTCTTCATTTGGCCTTTCTCTGTCTCAGCTTTTCCCTGTTTGTTTTTTCTGCTCACTCTATGAGTCTGACTCAAATAGAAATTGAGTTTATGTGTCAGCTGCTCAGCCGGCTAACGTGAGCTGGGCAGCGTCATTGAGAGACTTCCGGTGCTTCTGAGAGCCCGAACCTCAGCTTCCCGAGCCCTGGAAAGCCTGTGCTGCCTGCAGGTAGGAGGTGCTTTGCCCAAGGGGACCCGGAGGACAGATATTTTCAATACTTTAAAGTGTGAATGGCTGTCCAATGGAGGAACTGATCTTGGGGTACCCAGGGGTAAACTTGGGAAGATGGATTTTTGACTTACTATAAAGAACTTCGGGGTGTTGTAGCTAACCCAGGAGGGATGAGCTAGAGGGGATTCAAGTCTGAGGGGGCATGCCACTAGACAACTTTAGGGTTCCTGCTGACCTTGAAGGAGGAGCTTGTGAGATCTGAGGCCTTAGCCGGGAAATGAAGTTGCGACTGGTTCCAGCTTAGCTCTGATTCACTGCTGACCTGGCAATCCCAGGGCAGGGAGCCTGCCTCCCTGAGGGTCCTCCTGGCACCCCACTCTGCCAGGCTGGGCTTTTTATTTCTACTAGAGCCTGTGGATGTTCTGGTTGCCAGGGAGCAATGATGGTTCCTCACGTATGGAAACCATTTCCAAGCTCTTTGTGAGCCCTGTTGGCCACTTTCTAGGAAACCAAACCCCTCTCCCCCATGTCACAGAAGGAAACTTGAAGGCCCAGAGAGGTCAACGTGTCTTGTCCCAGCTCCTCCGTGAAGAGCGATAAATGAGCACTGGCCTCCCTTCCTCGTCTCCGTGTTCTTAACCTGCGCGGGGTGGGGGGTGCGCCCCACGCCCTGCTGGGGTTTGCAGAGGTAAACCAGACATGCTTCTCCCTACTTAGCCAAAACCAAAGCCGCCTCCTCAACGCACTCCCTTTTCCTCGAGTTTCCTCACTTTTAGAGGCTCTTGGGCCCTTTTGATATCTGGTAGAAACCAGAGACCCTTTTGCCAAGTCCACGCACACACTGTGCGCACTCTCAGGGGTCTCTGAAGCGCCTCGGTCTGCCTCATCCCTAGCACGCGTCTTGGATGGTTGATGACTTCCGAAGATAAAACGGAATCCGTCTGTCTCATTCAGCTGGGACCTGGGGGACTTGGTTCACACTCACAGGCTCTCAACAAGAAGCCATCCTGTCCACACTTGGGCCAGTGATCAGAGCCCCCGGCGGCTCTGTGTGACCTGAGGCAAATTACTCCTGCCACCTGGCAGTAGAAGGTGGCATCACAGAGGAGCAAGGCTGTCCCCTCAGGTTCAAGGTTAAGGAAGCCACGTCGCCTTCAGCCTGTGTCCGAGGGGGAGCAGAGGGCTACATGTGAACGTGGAGATGGCCTTGGGCAGAGTTCGGTCTGGCCTTGTTAGAGGCCTGTGGCTAGTTTAGAACAATCTAGAGATCTTGGAGACAGTTTAGAGGGGAGAAGTGAGAATTGTTAGAATCTGAAACTGGGTTATGGGAAATGGAGTTAGTCCCTGAGGGGCTCTTGGTCTGGCGAGGTCCCAGGGAGGACCACCCAGCCTACAAATGGGTTCAGTACAAGGAAGCCCAGAAATGCTGGCCGTGCATTGCTGACTTAGCCACCCGGATTTGACGTGACCCTGCACTACCTTGTCAAAGCCTGAGCCTTGACTGTTTACCCCACCGGTTCCCCCAGGGGACACGTGGGGGAGGGGCGGGGGTGGAGGCCGGCCCTCAGGAGGGACTCGCTCCATCCCGGCTGAGCCACTTCCAGAGCCCTCTTCATCACAGGAGAGCCGGACGGCGAGCGAGCGCCGGGCTTGGTCAGGGCCGCGTCTTGCCTGAAAGCGGGGCCCCCCTGGTGGCCTGCAGGGGGTGCGGGGGGTGGGGGTGGAGGCAGGAGAGGCTCCGGACGGCCTGGTCCGTGGCCGCAGGGGACCGGGCGCCGGCTCCTGCCATTTCTGCCCCTTTCCCGATGCTGACTCTCCCTTCCAGTCAGGACACTTCAACGAGGACATGATCCCCACTGTGGGCTTCAACATGCGCAAGATCACCAAGGGGAACGTGACCATCAAGGTGCGCAGCCCGGGGGAGCGCGAGAGGGCCCTCTCAGAGAACGGAAAGTAACCGGGGGGGCCGGCACTGACGGCCGAGAAGCCCTGGGGTGCGGGGTGCTGGGGACGGGGCGCCCGCCGCTGACGCCGCCCCCTCTCTCCAGCTCTGGGACATCGGGGGACAGCCCCGCTTCCGCAGCATGTGGGAGCGCTACTGCCGCGGAGTGAGCGCCATCGTGTGAGTGCGCGGGACGGACCGGACCCTCTGGACGCCCACCGTCCGGTCTGAGACGCAGAGCACCGACCGCCTCACGCGGAAGCCTCCGCGTGTACCTCCCCCAACTCAGACTCACCTCTGTCCTGAATTCTGTGTGATTTAGTGGCTCACTCCCTTTGTTCCTTTGTTTTCTTTTTCATTTTTGGCACACCACACATCTTGCAGGATTTCCGTCCCCTGACCCCGGCCCTTGGCAGTGGAGCCCTAACCACTAGACTGCCAGGGAATTCCCTCCCTCGCTTTTAAAAAACAGCAACAACCACAACATATGTATGTGCCCAAACAAAAGATCGTTTAGCTTTCACTGTTTTTAAGCTGATTTTTAAATTTTTATACAATTTTAAAGGTAATACTCCATTTACAGTTACGTCAAAATATTGGCTCTCTCCTCTATGTTGTAAGGTACATCTTTGTGGCCTATCTTACACCCTGTAACCTGATTTTTTATTATTGTTACTATTATTTTTTAAGTTTTTTGCCCATGTGGTATGCTGGATCTTAGTTCCTGGACCAGGGATGGAACCGGTACCCCCTGCAGTGGAAGTTACCAGTCCCAGCCACCGGGGCCACCAGGGAATTCCCCAGTCTGATTTCTTTAAAAGCATTTTGAGCATAAAGTCTGTTGGAGCTTCCTTTGCAGTTTTCTCCCACCTTGTCTAGTCCTCCCGTGAGAACAGAAGAGGGTCACTCTTGGAAGGACTCGGGTGTAATCTCACAGGACCCCGTGTTGCCGTGCGAGCAGCAGCCTCTCCGGGGTCTGTGGGGGCGGGACGCGGGCAGGGCCCCCGCGGTCCCTGCAGGTTGTCCCATCGGAGCCCCTGCCTGAGCCCACCCAGGCGGCAGCTCCCACCTCCTCCCCGGCCTGTGGGGTCAACTGCGTCCCCACCTGCCGTCCCCCAGGTACATGGTGGATGCCGCTGACCAAGAGAAGATTGAGGCCTCCAAGAATGAGCTCCACAACCTACTGGACAAGCCCCAGCTGCAGGGCATCCCGGTCAGCCCCGCGTGGAGCGGGAGGGCAAGGGCGGGGCTCGGCGGGCCCGGCTCTGCGCGGGTGGGGCGGTGTGGGGGCGGCCCTGGTCCGAGCTCTGTCCTCTCCGCCGCAGGTGCTCGTCCTGGGGAACAAGAGAGACCTTCCGGGAGCGCTGGATGAGAAGGAGCTGATCGAGAAAATGTGAGTGCCCCGCCCCCGGCGCGGAGCGGGAGGCTCGCGCGCTCCCGGCGCCCGCCGCGCGGTGGCGCCCGCGGGCCCGCCCTTCGCGCTCCTCCCGGCCCCCCTCGCCCCCCTCGCCCCCCTCGCCCCCCTCGCCCCCCTCGCCCCCCTCGCCCCCTCGCCCCCCTCGCCCCCTCGCCCCCCTCGCCCCCCGCCCCCAGTCCTCGCGGCGGCAGCTTCAGGAGACTGTGTGGTCCCCGCAGGAACCTGTCTGCCATCCAGGACCGAGAGATCTGCTGCTACTCCATCTCCTGCAAAGAGAAGGACAACATCGGTGGGTGTTGGGAGGGGGCGTCCGCGGGGCGGGAGGGGAGGCCCCGGGCTCCCTCGGTGGGACGGGCGGCAGGAAGCCCCGCCCTGCGCCCACTGGTGTGCGGTCTTGGGCAAACGCCCCTGGGGCTCCGTCTCGGTCTCCTGCGCGGCTCGGAGCAGGTCTGCCGTTGGAACTGGGCTTGTGACGCCCGTGGGGTGACCCCAGCTGCAGCCCCCCCACCCCCGGTGTGCGCTCTGCCCGGGAGGAGCAGCCCAGAACCCCTGTAACCTGCTCCCTTGTCCCCCAGACATCACCCTTCAGTGGCTTATCCAGCACTCAAAGTCGCGGAGAAGCTGAGATCGCGGCCGCGCCCTCGGACCAGGGGCCGCCTCCCAACCTGAAGCCGAGCTCCCCCTCCCCCTACGGCCCCCCAAGCCCACCCTCCCTACTCCGTGCGGGGAGGGTCCTCCGGGGGCCCCAGAGTCCCATTCTGCTGAGGTTTGAACTCCTGATTTGACTGTAAAATAAATGGCTCCCGCCCACCCCCTAACCTCCCCCCTCCTCCCTCCGTTTCCCGTCCCCGCCCCTCTCCCGCTCCCCTTTCCCACACTCTGTGATTGTCCTGTGTGTACAGTATATATATGTATATATATTTTAATTTTTTAATTTAAGCAAAGATTAAAATCAACCATTTGATGCTGCAGGGCCCAGCCAGGATCTGGGAGGGGGCGGTGGGGAGAGCAGGAGGGAGCCGCGGGGTTGGCTGGGGCCTGTCCGCCCGGAAAGGTACCAGCCTGGCAGGGGCGGCCGTCCCGAGCCTCGTCTGTCCCCGCAGTGTTTGGATGTCACAGGCAGACGGGAGCCTTCAGGGACTCCCCTCTCGGCCCCAGCCGGGCGGAGGGCAGGGGCCGCCTCCGAGGTGCCCCCGCCGCCCTCCCCGCCGGGCCGGGCCGGCTCCCAGCTGCTGCCCCTCCCCAGGCACCCACCCCCACGGGCCACCTCACTTTCTGTTCTCATTTTGCAGAGTTGCACAAGGAGAGAACTCGGCATGGGGGGTTGGTTCTTTGGATTCTTGTTTTCTGTTGGTCTGTTTAATTTAAGGGTTTGTAAAGTGATGTCCCTCTTCCTTTTTTACACTTTTCTGCTCATATTTAACCTCTGTTTGGAAGATGATTCTTGTAACTGTACATTTTTTTGCCTCCTAACAAGAATAAACGACAATTTTGTGTTGGGGGGTTGCACGGTGTGGGTTCTTTGCCCTCGGTGGCCCGGCAGGCTCAGGACTTCAGCCCCCAACCCGGGCGCACCCAGCCAGCGGGAGGCACGCACTGGCCCGGGCACACAATGGCTCTTTACAGAGCGGCCCCCGCGTGCGGCCGGCTCCTGCCTGCCGCCGCCTCCTCTGGTCCCTCGCTCTGAGCTGCCAGCGGCCCCGAGGGCGCCGGTGTCACCACCTGCCCGGTCGCGCCTCCGCGCGGGATGCCGCGCGCAGTGCGTCCAGGGCTCCGCCTGCAGCCCCAGCGGGCGGAGCCAGTGAACGGCCCTGGGGCGGGCAGCGCCCGGCGTGCGGAGCCCGCAGCCGACCCGGTCCGCCGCTGGTGTCGGGGCTGCTGGTTTCCCAGGAGAGGCCGCGCCCTCCCTCCCTCCACTAAGACCCCCCACACACCCTACCTCCAAAGCAGCTCAGAACCTTGCGCCCCGCTTCTCGAAAATCCTTCCCAAATCCGGGGCCATCTTGACCCAGTTTTACCGTAAGCCCCGCCCCACTGCGCTCCCCTCCGCCCAGAAATGGGACGGCCCTACGCGCAGTCTTCATCCTCTGCAGGGAGAAGGCAGCTTCCAGGGTCCTGGGAGGCGGGCCTGCCCTGGTGGCTCTGAGCTCCGTACATCCTCCGTGCTTTCTCCTGGAGGCTCCTTCCGGTCATCAGAACGGCAGGGAGGAGTGGCCTGCCTGGAGAGGGTCTCCCCACTGCCGCGGAGTTTGATGGAATTTGGCAAATGGAGCCAGATGACTTTGGGGTGCCTTCCCAGGTGGCTCAGTGGTAAAGAATCCGCCTGCAGTGCAGGAAACGGTGCGATCCCTGGGTCGGGAAGATACCCTGGAGGAGGAAATGGCCACCCACTCCAGTATTCTTGCCTGGAAAATTCCACGGACAGAGGCTCCTGGCGGGCTGCAGTTCATGCGGTTGCAGAGTCGGACACAACTGAGCGTGCCCGTGCACTGACCAGCTCCTAAGGAATAGCCAAGGGGGTCCAGGGCTAGGCTGGTCCTCCTGGCTCCTTGGTAGCTGGCGATGCCATGGCCTGGGGGGCTGGGGCAGGAGCAGCAGCCGCGGTCTGGAGAGCAGGATGGGGGGAGCCAGTGACCTGCCTTTCTGGCCTCCTGTGTCCTCTGAGGAGGGTGGGACTTGAGCTGAGACAGGATGAGCTGCTCACCAGCCAGCAGGCACCCTCCTGCCCAGTGCCTGCACACAGCGCACACAACAGGCGCCTACAGGACAGACTGCAGATTCATGCACTGTGGTGGGGGTGGGGCCCTCTGCAGCTCTGCAGAACTGCACCCCCAGGGGAGGACAGGAAGGAAGGTGCTGGACGCTGGGCCTCCTGCCCGCAGATCTAGGAGTCCTGCTCAGGCCTCCAGTGACTCCAGGCCTCTGTGAGGGGGTTCATCCCGCTTCACTGGGGTCCAGTAACTGCGTCCACTCTGCCCAAGGGAGGCAATTCTCACTGCAAGTGCTGGGGAGGATGGGGGCTCAGTGGGTTGGCCCCTTCCAGTTGGCTGGTATCCCCTAAAGACCCAGCTCAAGTCCACTGCCCACCGCTGCCAACCAGCCCCCCCACCCCAGGCCCAGAACGCCCAGCAACAAATGCAGCTTTGTTCCCCCAGCTGGCCAGGCCTGAGGGACTGTGGCTCCTTCCCAAGGCCCGCTGGCCTGCTGGCTGACTAATCCTGCAAGCCACTCACGTTGGCTGCCCGGGGCAGCCAGGCGAGCTGGGCCTCGGGGCTGCCGTCTCCTCACTCGACTCTGAGCTGGGACAGGCAAGGGTGCCCCTTGGCAGAGCCCCCAAACAGGATGTGGTGGAGCCCCCCCCACCCTGCTCATCCCCAGTTCACCGCCCCCCCACATCCCATAGGAAGCTGCTGGTGCATCTGGGGCTGGGGGGGGCGTGGAGAGGATGTGGGGGAGGGGCTCCGGCACCCAGCCTGCCCTTGCACCCCCCCCCCCAGCCTGCTCCCCCTCCATCCTAAGCTGCTGCAGACAAGGCTGGGGGCTTCGGTCACCGTGGTGGTGGCCGCCTGCCTCTCGCAGCACAAAGAGTCTGCTCCCGGCAGCACCATCACCTAGCAACGGCCTCCCTCTCCCTTGGCGTCACCCGTCCTGGGGGTGGGTGCCAGGGAGAGAGAACAAGGCCGCTAAGATCCCCGGGAGCGGGGGAAGGACGCTGAGGCCAAGGGGTGTGGGTGGGGTAACCAGTGGAGAGGGGAGCCTCGGGCACGCTACCACCGTGCCCCCCACCCTGAGGACCCTCCTGGGCCCATGGGTGATCCGGGCACAGCTGGCAGCGGGGACTCCCCTCCAGGAGGCCCAGAGCTGCACCTCAGACGGAAGGGCAGGCTCCTGGGGCCTCAGCCAAGGCGCCCCTCTGGCTGACCTTGTGGCAAACTCCCTGGGCCCAGACGAGGCTGAGGGGCCTTGGAAGGCCCCCGTTGTGGGGGAACCAGTGAGAGGAAAGAAGACTCTGGGGGGGTGTCGGAGCTCTGGCTGCAGCAAGGCGGTGGGGTGGGGGCAGGCGGAGGGCAGGCGGCTGGGTCGTCTGTGGGCTGAACAGTCCATTCTAAGAAGCCGGACAAGAGCCGTTCTCAGGGGCAGACAGGCGGGAAGCCCCCCAGCTGCTGGTTGCCCTCGAATGGGGGCTGTGTGGGGAGGGAGGAGCAGTGAGGGGGCGCTCCATGGGAGATAAGTTTCCAGCCTTCTCCTTCCCTGGACGGCTGGGTTCAGGCCTGACCGAGGGCACAGGGGCCCAGCCCCCAAGCCCTTCCATTCACTCTGCCTTCAAAGCATGGCGCCCCAGGCTGGACAGGACACCAGCCACAGGCCAGGAGGGGCCGGCAGTGGCCAGGAGGGCAAAGCCCAAGTGCATCTGGGCACTGCCGGGATGTGGCATAAGAAAGTCCCGTGGCACAGGGCTGGTTCTACCTAGTTTATTGTTTTCCAAGAAGGGCCTTCTACGGGGGAGCACCTGAGCAGGAGGGGTGGGGCGACAGGTCAACCGGGGGACATCAGAGAAGGAGGACGGAGCGAGAAGTCCTCCTGGGGGGGACGGCGCCAAAGGAGGTGTGCAGCGCTGGGCTGGCCATGCCCAGGGAGGAGCCCGGTCCTGGGGGCACGGTGCGGAGAGGGGCACACGGGTGGTGCGGTCAGGCTCCAGATTGCGGAGGGGGTGGGGGCGGGGACCAGGCAAGGTTCCGGAGAGTTTCAGGGCAGCCCTAAGGACCTGGAGGACCACCGCCCTGGCAAGAGCATGGGTGGGCAGGCCCCGGCGCAGCAGGGAGGGGCTCCAGCACGCCCAGACCCCAGCCCGGGGAGCCGAGCCCACCTCTGGGCAGAGCTCCCCCTGCCCCGAGGGCCAGGCCTCAGCAGGGCGTGCCCAGGGCCAGGAGCGGCGGCGCCTCGCGGGGCTTGTGGAAGCAGCCGGAGGCGGACAGCTCCGTGTGCAGCTTTGCGTGGGGGCCGTCGGGGGCCACCGGCCTGCCGCAGCCCTCCCCGCAGCAGCAGCAGCAGCAGTCCAGGAAGGCGCGGCCCAGCGGGCGGCTCACGCACAGGAGCAGCAACGGCGTGACGGCCGCCTTGAAGAAGGCGGAGAACTGCGTGACCAGGCCCAGCAGCTCCAGGGTCTGGCGTGTGAGCGCAGCCGACAGGTAGGCGGCCACGACGTTGCACACGTTCTCGGGGAGAGCGCAGAGGGCATGCACGGCGGCCAGGCCCGCCACAGTGCTGCTGGGCCGGCCCCCCTGCGGCTCCTGCGGGCCCGGCCGGCTCTCCGGCTTCCTGCCCGGCGGGCCCCGCACACGCCACGTCACCAGCTGGCAGGTGACCGTGAAGAGCACGGGCAGGCAGAAGTAGCAGCCAAAGGACCACCACATGCGGGCGTTCTGGTAGGTCAGGACCAGCGAGTAGAGGGACTCGGGCAGGTGGGCTGAGGGCTTCATGACGCACGCGTCCACGGCGCCCGCAGCGGGGCTGGGCTCCCGCACCAGCTGCCACAGCAGGAGCTCGGGCGCAGCCAGCGTCATGGAGCCCACCCAGATGACCGCCAACTTGGCCAGGATGGACGGGCACGGCTCGATGGGCCGGGCCTTGGGCAGGGTGCTGGTGGCCACATGGAAGCGATCGATGCCCAAGGCGCAGAGGCTGAAGGTGGTAACGCCCAGGGAGGAGACCTGCGGGGCACAGGGACCGGAGGGGTCAGCACTGGGCGACAGGGGCCGGTCAGACAGGAAGTGTGTGCTGGGAGGGGCTGCGGTGGCAGCGCCGTTCAGGGGCCTTTGGATCTCACGGCCAGCGTCCTCGGGGACAAGCCGCACACAGGGGGCCCGGCGCCTTGGTGGACTGCAGGGCCGAGGTCCCCCGCCAGCCCACCCGGCTCTTGCCGCCTGCATCCTTGCCTCTGGGGCCGGGGGTGAGAGGCCTGGGCCCCCAGCCTCTCATGCTCCCGGGATTTCTGGAATTGTCCCGGAGGATGAACGCAGGGATGCAGGGGTCCTGGGCCTGCCGGGGCTGTGGATGCCCATATCCTGGGGCGGGTAGCCTTGGGGGGCGCAGACACAGGCTCTACGTCCCGCCTTGCCCTGCCGGAGAGGCCCAGAGTCGAGCCACCCGGGGAAGCAGCCCCTCCGACCAGCCCACCTGGCCTCAGGCTGCTCACTGCCCTGTGAGCAGAGGAGGCGAGTGCCAGGGAGAGGGGGTCTCCCCACTCGGACCTCCCCTCCCTGCTGGGGTGTGCTGTGGGGGCCCCGCCCCTCTGCGGGCAGGCCCAGGCCAGCCCCGGAGGAAAGTAACACGGCTCCTCTGCCGCTCCAGGGCCTCCTGGGGCCCCTACCAAAGGGCCCAGCAGCACATCCGTCCCTCACCTCTCACCCGCCACCCAGCCTGCAGGGAGGGCTCACAGTCACCTGTCCTCCAGGCTGTGGAGGGGGCAGGCGTGCTGGACCCCAGTCGGGCGGGGCCCGGCTCCCCTCGGCCACGACTCTGCGCAGACAGGCCTCACAGGGTGCCGCCCTCTCCCCTCCCCTGAGACCTTCCCAGTAAAAACTACCACTTGAATTGTTTTAATTCCAAGCACACTGTAGCTGTCACCCCTATAGTCCTTCAAGAGTTCACTCAACTACGGTGGTGCTGATCACCCCGTCACCCCCGAGGGGGCGAGCTGGGGGCAGGTGACGTGCCCCACCCAGGTCATGCGGCCAGTCTGCCCACCTCCAAGGCCCCGTGTCTGACCCTCGCAGCTCAGCAGGGCTCTGAGCTCCAGGTAACTGAGATGCAAAGCTGTGCCCAGCCGGGGGGGCTTCCTTCAGGTCTGAGCACCTTTGGGTGGTCTCCCCAGGCTGGGAAGGGCAGAAAAGGGCTGTGCCACCTGCTGAGCCTCAGCAAGTCCGTCCGTGCGAACTCATCACCAGTTCACGGGACACGGCAAGAACCGGGAAGACAGCAGCATTCAGACACTCATCCTGACTCCTTCTCCACTCAGGCCGGCCACCCACTCACTCAGCCCCAGGAGGAAGGCGGCTTTGGGGGGGGAAGGTCACTCTAGCCCTCATTATTCCCCCCAAGCCCCACATAAACAGCATTTAAAAGGCTGCTGGCTTATTTCCTGTTCCTATACAGACACGGTGGCCCCACTGTGTCCCACATAAATGCACTTGTATTGGCATATTTTGGCGTTGTTTTGATCGCACCTTCTCCTTCTGATCTACACATCCATCCATCAACAGCCATGTACTTACTCATCCCAGTGAGGTAGGGCCCAGAGGTAAAGGGCCATCTGGTCCACCCCCTGGTTGGGAGACTGGGAAACAGGAAGGACGTCCGACCCGCCCAGGGACACCCGATGTGCCCCAGCCTCAGCTGCAGCCCCCGAGCCAGGGCTCCGCTTTCAGAGGAGGTGGCAAGGGTGACAGTGGTGACGAGGGTGCAGTGAGAGCGAGTCTCCCCTTCCGTGTTTGCACTCGCGGGAATGGGTACAGACCTGACTGCTTTGGGGGGTGGGGTCTGCAGGGAATTGGAATCTCCCTTCAGGCACTGCTTGAGGGGGCAGGAAGTTGAGGAGCAGAGAGGGGGCACAGAGGGAGAAAAGGGAGACACAGAACAGCGCCGTTTCTTGGGTGGAAAGACGGAGGGGTCACGGCAGCGTGGAGAGAGGGGCCCGCCTCAAGGCTGCTGGGGGCGGGAGCCGGGCTGGGGCCTGGGGACCCTGAGAGCTTACCGGAGCCGATACTGCGTTTGCCTCCCTGACCAATCTGGGGGAGAAGCGAGACAGGCTTGGGGGCCTCGCGCACCCTGTCCGCCCACGCTGGCAGCCCCCCTCACCCCGTGGGCTCTACCCGGCAACACACTCACCTCCACAAAGGGCACTGCCCGGCAGGACACGCTGCCCAGCAGCCTCTGCTCGCTGATCGCATGGAAGGTGACGATGGGGAGGCAGAAGAAGAGGACCAGGAAGTCCCAGAGTGCCAGGCTGGCCAGGATGGAGTTCCAGGCGCTCTGCAGGTGGTAGCTGTGCCACACGACGCACATGACGGCCAGGCTGCCCACGATGCCCACGGCGAACAGCACCAGGGCCAGCAGCAGGATGGCGTAGGCCCCGTAGGAGCGCTCGCTCAGCGGGTACAGGGGGTTCCGCACCTGCAGCTGCCGGCCGGGCGGCCCCGTCACGTTGCCCCGGGGCTCCTGCCCGCCGCCCCCAGCGGCCCCGGCCTGGCCCGGGGAGGGGCTGGCGGCCACCTGGGGCTGGGTGGGCTGCAGGGCGGCGGGGCGGAGGGGCCGGGGGTACTCAGCCCACTCCTCGGGCGCGTACTGCTGCAACCCCTGGGCGTCCTCCTGCTCGGCTCCTCGCTTGGACCGATCTGGCTGCTCCTGGGCCGCAGGCGGGTGCCCACCCTGGTGCAGGCGGACCCCCCCAGGGGCCCTTTCAGGCCCGGCTGCCAGCGCCACGGCAAGGGAGACGCCCAGCGGCCACAGCCACCGCATGGCCGGACGAGCGGCACGGCTGCCCGCACGCGGAGGCGAGGCTGGGCCGAGTGCGGGCCCGACTCGATGGCAGCTGGCTGCCGGGCCCGCCCCCACCGGGCGTCTGGCATCGCCAGCCGGCTCCAGTGGTCACTCCCCCGTCCCTCCGCCCGCAGCAGCCAGGCAGGACAGGGCAGGGCCCTCTGCTGGACACAGGGCGCTCTGTGCCGCCCGCAGGACACGCCTCCCCAGGTCCCAGGGCCGGCAGCACTCAGACCTGCAGGGCCCTCGGAGGCCACCCACCCTCAGTCCCAGCTGTCCACACGGGGCTGGGGGACAGGGCTCCGGCCCCACCTCAGGAGACAGGATAAATGCTGTGGCTATTAGCTTTAGGGTTCGTGAGCACTTGCTGGGCCAGGCTGCCGGATAGAACCATCATACTTCATGTTTACATTACTACCCCAGCTCAGAGAGGCAGAGTGACTTGCCCAAGGACACACAGCTGGGACCCAAATCGCAGGTACGTCCTACTCCAGAGCTGAAACTCTCAGCCCCTCGATCACGCAGCAGACACGAGTTCAGCAGGAAAGGGATCCTGAAGAGGGTCTACACTCACCATCTTCTTTCTCAGACGTGGAAACCAGGGGAACCGCAGCCAGAGAGGTCGAGCGCCAGGGCCAGGCACACACAGGATGGGTGGTTGGTGCCCGAGGAAATGAGACGGCAGCCCTCTGCTCCCCTGCTCTGAATGTGCCTGTAGACTGCACCTCGGAGGGGGCGCTCCACAAACCCTGACCTAGGAAAGGCAACTGTGGTGCTGGAAAAGGCTCTTGAGAGTCCCCTGGACTGCAAGGACATCCAGCCAGTCCATCCTAAAGGAGCTCAGTCCTGAACATTCACTGGAAGGACTGATGCTGAAGCTGAAACTCCAATCCTTTGGCCACCTGATGCGAAGAGCTGACTCATTGGAAAAGACCCTGATGCTGGGAAAGATTGAGGGCAGGAGGAGAAGGGGACGACAGAGGATGAGATGGTTGGATGGCATCACTGACTCAATGGACGTGAGTTTGAGTAAACTCCGGGAGTTGGTGATGGACAGGGAGGCCTGGCGTGCTGCAGTCCATGGGGTCGCAAAGAGTCGGACATGACTGAAGAAAGGTAGCCCCCTTGACGCCCTAGGCTTCCCGGGCTCTCTGGGGCCGTGGGCACGTCAGAGGCCACTAGGTGGAACCAGATGCTCAAGGATGGAAGTTCAAGGCCGCCTGGCTCGTGACCCTAGCCCGGCCCACCTGCCAGAGCCCAGCCCACAGACCTGCGGCAGCTGTGGGGGAGGCATTCTCACGAGACCATGTGGGTTCCCAGCGGACCCCAAAGTGCTGAGGCCATGCACCTGCTGTTCCACCCCACCCTCCTGGGCCCCTTGTGGGCGATCTCCCCAACAAAGACCCCTCTCCAGGACCACACTGGAGCAGCTCCCCAACCAGGGCAGGCCATGTGGAAAGGGACCATTTCCCAGCCGCTAGGAACTTGTCTCTTTCATCCCAGAAATTCCCCGTCCTTGTCCCGGGGAATTCCCCAGGGCTGGCTGCAGAGACGGTCCTGGGGCGAGTCAGGGTGGCAAGGGGCTGGGACTTCGGGGCTGCAGTGAAGTGCCGCCCGAGATGGTTGGAATCTGGCATTTTCTGGAGCGAGTCCGTGGGCCAGCATTGTCCAGTGAATGGAACCAGACCGTCCAGATCTGACTCCTCTGCCACTTAAGAGCTGTGTGACTCCAGTCAAGTACCGAACCTCTCTGTGCCTCGTCTGTAATGAGGAATCAGTAACAGACTAAATGGGCTTGTCTATGTCCATCACTAGAACAGCGTCTGGTACCTGAGAAGCGCTAGATGAAGATGCACGGTTGCCATGGCGACTCAGTTCCAACTCACCACAGCCTCTTGAGGCAGGTACTGTTATTGTCTTCACTTCACAGGTTTGGGAACTGAAGGACAGAGATGCAGGAGGCAGCTCAAGAGGCGGGGCGGGGGACAAGTTCAAGACAAGCCCTCCCCACTCCCAGCCGCACCAGCTGGCACCAGAGCCGGGCAGCAGTGTCTTCTGCACCCGACTCTGCCAGCCCCGCAGGCTCTGGGCTTCTGGGCTATGGTGAGGTGTGCTCCCAAAGGCCAGAGGCTCAGGACCCACTCCCGACTCAGAGACAAGCCTGCCGTCACTCACCTTCATTGTCCAAAGGCTGGCTGAGCATCTACCCTGCACCAGAGGTTGCCACAGGTGCTCCAGAAGCAGTGAGCCTCACAGGTATGACCTCTGCTCCCCGAGATCCGCCATCAAGGGAGGAGGCAGCCATTGAAAAAACTAACCCCCAGAGAGCATGACTATAGGTTGTGAGGAAGGACATGGGAAAAGGAGAAGGTGCCGTGCCATCGAGGAATCTCTGCCCTCCGGTTTTCTCCTGGGTGAAAGGTCAGTGGTACCCCGGGGCCTGCAGTCTCCAAGGATGCTGTTGCGGTGGAACGTGGGCATTGCCAAGGTGCGGCCCCCACGGTGATGTGTGTCAGCGCTTCTCAGCGTGTGGTCCCTGGACCGCCAGCCTGGGGAGCAGATCGACACGCTGGCTTAAGCAGACATTCGGGAAGGTCCAATACCCCACGCTCCAGCCAATGCGCCAGAGGCTTCCAGCGCAGTGTGTCAGGCCGACGCAGTGACGCAGTACATCGAACAGACGGGGTGAGGATGGAGTGGATGTGGGGAATGCTGGTCTTGAGGGGCTCTTGGACCTGGGACCCGCCCAGGCCCGGCCAGCAGGGCCTGTCTCCCTGTCTCCTTCCTCAGTGCCTGGCATCACAAGATGCTGGAACACACGGCCAGCAAAGGCACAGAACCACCCACCCAGGCCTCGCCTCCCTGCTCCGTGATCCCAAAGCCCCCTGGATGGAGGAGAGGGGAGAGGAAATCCTTCCTCGACAAGGAGGACTCAGATGGCCGGGGGAAGACTTCCTGACACCCGAAGGTGCTCCTTCCCCAGGACTCCCCAGCGTGGTGCCAGGCCCCCAGACTCACCAGCTCCCTGCCCCTCCTAAGGCCTGGCCAAGGCAGGGCTGGGATGGTACAGCCTAGGGGAGGCTCAGGGACGAGGTGCCAGGGTGACAGCTGGGCACCAGGAGCCGATCTGGCCTGCGAGACATCACCCTGCCCTCCCTACCCCAGAGCACTCCGCGGAGCTCCGGCTGGCACCCAGCACCCCGAGCTCGTCACACATGCTGCCCTCTTCCCGTGGAGAAGCCAAGTCCTCTTACCCAAAGAGCCCCTCCACGCCAGGGTCTCCCAGTAAGAATCCTCCAACAGCGGCATAACCCAACTGGCTGGCCCATCAGAATAAACCCCCAATTTTTATAAGATGTGTATACACTGTAGGAGGGGAGTGAGTTATGTTAGTATTTCTTTAACAGCTGTTTATTGATGCCTGTTTATTGTGCCAGATACAGAAGTGATGCTAGAAGCCCCTGTTACTAACGAACAACCATCGTTTGAAGCCTCCATCCTCCGAGAGGTCACTGACATCCCAGGCCGCACGGTCCAGTTCCTGACAGCTTGGACATGGAAGTTGCTCTTTTATTAGAAATGTGACTCCTGGGAAATCCACTGGGGGAGACTGAACACAGCCAGGCTCCAGTGTGGGGTGGTCAGCAAGACAAACTCCCCTCCGCAGGAGCAGCAGGGCCCTGGCGATGGGCAGGTATGTGGGGGGGGGCTGCTGGGGTGGGATGCGGAGGCCCACAGGGGGGCCCTGGGTGAGTCAGGACCCATGGAGGGCCGTCCCGTTTCGTCCCATCCGCCCCCTCCCCCAGTGACCCGGGGCACGGAGCCCCTGGGTCCCTGCACATCTCTAGCTTTCCCTGCAGACGGCTCGTTCAGGCTGTCCCCTGGGGCACCCGGAGGCCCCCAGCAGCGCGGGACCTGGTTCTGCAGCTCTGGGGTGAGTGGGGAGGGTCAGAGTGAAGTCTCTGGGGAGACCCAAGCCCCTGGCTGTGGGCTATGACTGTGGCAGGGTCTGGCTGCAGCCTGGGGGGCCGGCAGGAAGCCCGTCTGCTTAGAGGGCGAGTGTGGGAGACGAGGGTGCTCCAGATGGCACAGCCCCTCACCCCCAGCTGCTGGCACGGCCTCACCTCCCTCCGTGGCCTCAGGCGGCGGGGCGGGGACAAGCACATCATTCACCGCCAGGCGACCCGGCCGCATCCTTTCGTCATATCCTTTCCTAGCCTGGTGTCCTGGCAGGGCCTTCAGCCAGGCTCAGCCCGGAAGAATGCGGAGGGGAACCGACAGGGAGGCGCGACCCCTCCCCTGCACGGGGTGGCACCTGTCCAGGCGGCAGGCACAGGCTGGCACTTAGGCGGGGCGGCTAGATGCCATGCGGGGGTCCTTCTGCGCCCAGCCGCTGCTCCAACTCCCACCCTCGCTGCGGACACTGGGTGGTCCAGGCTGCGTAGGCCAGGGCCAGATCCCTTTACCTTCTGGCCCTCAGCTCTCCTGGCGGAACCCCTGCCTAGAAGGCTGGCCCTGGACATCCAACCACATGGCTGAGCGGCATCTCCGAGAAAGAGTGGGTTCCTCAGAAATGCCCACGTGTCTCCTGCTTCACACTTGCCTCATCCCCTGTCCCTCTAAGAGCCATCCTCAAGTGGTCCTGGATGCTCACGTCCATGCAGTGCAGCCCCTGGGACCCCCAGGTGGAAGAGCCCTGGGCCTCCCATTCAGCCAGTCTGGCGATGGGCTGTGAACAGAGGTGGAGTCCTTGGGACTTGCGGCCAGCAGCCCAGCACCTGGGGACCCTCCGTGGGGGACAGGGGTACTCTGTGCTCACCTGTCACTCCCGGATTGGGGGAGAGAGGTGGGAGCGCTTCAAAGGAGGGGATTAAGGCCCCCAGCTGCGTCACCCCGCATGCAAAAGAGGGTAAGGACAGACACGGAGCCCCCCCAGCCTCCCCGTCCCACAGCCCAGCCTCTGCCAGGAGCGAGCAGGGCTGGGCAGGCTGCCTGGGACCTTGGGTGCGGCTTCACCCAAGGATGGAGAGAGGGGTTTCTGCCCCGGCCAGACTCCCCCCTACCCCCGGCCAGCTGTCCCTGGTCGTGAGGGTCAGGTCCTGCCCCTCTCTGATTCCCCATGGGGCTTACTCTTTTTCTCTCCTGTCCAAACCAACAGTCTGAGTCTGTGGGTCTGCAGACCGGCCTGGAACGGGCCCTTGATCTTGGGAGCTGAGGGGAGGTCCTTTGCTGGAGCCGCGGACGTGAACCCAGACTCAGGGAGGCGGGCGCCCGGCTGACCCGGCCCCCAGCCCCAGCGCAGCCGCCGACCCGTCCTGACGCGGAGTGTCACCTCCCGCCTGGCAGCGCGGGGCTGCGCTGGGTTCCGTCAAGGCCATTCCCTGGGTCAGGACTCGCAGCAAAAGCACCCTGCGTGTGGGGGTGAGGGGGGCGAGAGTGGGCCTCCTCTGCACCCTCCAGGGTGAGCCCATTTCCTCCCCAGATGTCTCTCCACACACAGCCCCCCCGATGGTTCTCCCAGCCCTTGGGGGGCACACTGCCCTTCTCCAGGCCTCCCTCTGGGGCTGCCTGCCCGCCACTGCCAGGCTGCCCTCCAAGGTGGGCCCACAAGGCCAGAGTCTGGCCAGGCTGCCCTGGACGGAGGACCCTCACCTATGACACGTGGTTTTGCCAGGGAACCGTCAGTCTCTTCCCACTGCAGTGTTCCCCGAGGGACTTCCAGGGATGAGGCCAGCTTAAGTGTCTATCTATTTGCTCTTTTGAGGGTGAGAGAGCACCCTGGTCCCCTGGACACTGCGGTCTGCTGGACCTTCCACTGGGGGTGGGGAGGGATGGCGGCCAGCTTGGCAGAGGCAAGAGGGGGTGCACGGCTCCCCCGGGCAGGGGCGCTCGTGTGCATCTGTGGTCTCTGTACTCAGCACACGGCCGTGTGCACTGCCCTCCATGGCAGAGCCACAGAGCTCTCCACATGCACCAGTATAAAGAGGTTTATATTTCTCTCGGGAACGGCGGGGGCAGGGGTGTGGTCCAACAGATGGCTGGCAGGTTACAGGTGTGTCTGGCTGGAAAAGGCAGGCGGCCTAGCGTCCTGATTGGCGGGCCGTGAGTCACGGCAGTTGGGTTCCTGGAGCAGGCTCGTTGGCTGTCATGGAGTCGGGGTCATGCCCTGTCTTATCTCCACCACCTCCTCTGCCCAGACGGACCGTGCTCCTCGCCCATGTCGGCGGTGACGTGCGGTCAGTGGGTCATGCCCTCTGGGTAGCCTTCCAGTGGGACGTGAGTCCACGTGCCTGGCACGGCGGCCCCCCCCGGGTCTGACGGCCCCAAGTGGGAGCGATCTGAAGGACCGGCTGGCTGGCTGCATGGAACCCGGCAAAGCCACAAACGGGTTTCCTCAGTTCCAAAAGCTCCACCTGAACTGACCAGCAACATAAAAATGTTTGTGGGTAAACATTCCAGAAAGCAGCTCCAGGCTTTGGGAAGGGCCTCCAGGGAGACGGGCAGGGAGGAATGGCTGTGGTGACTCTGTGGCCAGGAGCAGGCAGGTACCAGGGCTCCCACCCTGGCTTCCAGCACAAGGGACCCGAGGACGTGTCCTGCCCCCAGCCCCAAGTCCCACAGGCCCGCAGAGTTTGTACTTCCCAGGTCTGGTGGGCGTGGCTTCGTGCCCTTCCAGGAGGCAGCCCAACAGTCCCAGAGGGACAAAGCAAGGCCTCGGCGGGGTGTGCCCTGCCCAAGGTCACTGGTGGAGGCTGGCAGCAAGCAGCAGCAGACACAGGGACATCCGCCCCACCACACCTGCCAGAGCTCTGCCCGCCTGGCCATGCAAACAGCTGCACCCCCCAGCCCTCCACGAGGTCCCAGGACCCCTCACTCGGCTGGGGGATGGGAAGGAGCTGGCACAGCCACCTCCACCCAGGGCTGCAACTTCCTTCCGAGAAGCTCCAACCTCCACAAGCTTACCACAGCCCCTTGTCCTGTCTGCCAGCCTGAGCAGATAGGATTCTGGTGTCTGGGTGGGCACAGCTGAGCTGGGAGGGCCCAGCCAGCTCCCTGTGGGTGCCAGGCTGCCTGCAGTACCCTGGACCTGGCTATGGCCCACCAGGCAGGCTCAGCACCTGGGCTGCACGCCAGGGGGAATTTTCCACCTGCCTGGCCTTGCTGTCTGCTCTGTGGTCTGGAGCCGAGCGTGTCTCCAGCGTACACACCCGAAGGGCCGATGCTCACCGTATCCCATGACAGCCGACAGTGTCAGAGGAGCTGTTGGTTGTGGGTCATGAAGGTCCCCAGGTCACCCAGTGAGCCCCACCTTGAACAGACTGAGGCTCAAGAGAGCAATGACACCACCAAGGTCACAGGGAGAGGTGGCGTGAGCCCAGCCTCCGGCCACAGACTCAGCGCAGAGCACTGACGGTGAGGTGCGGGCCTCTCCCCCACTCCCCCCAACCCCCCTGGGCTGCCACCGCCCACTCCCGGCCCTTCCTTCTTGGCGCAGCTCGGCGGGTCTGCCCCCCCAGATGGATGTGAGAAGCAGCTCTGGCGGGGGGCAGTGTGTGTGTGGCCCTGGCCCTGGCCGCCCAGGCCTAAGGGAGGGGCCGAGGCTGTGCGTGTGACGACTGAAACCACGGGGTGAGCACGGAGGCAGGAAGCCTCCCTGGGAGAGACTCAGGCAGGGGGCAGGGACTCAGCGCTCCGCGGTGGGGGCGGGGGTTGCTGAACCTGTGGGAGGGCCTCCGCCGGGGGTGGGGGGTGGGGGTGGGGCGTTGGGGATGGCCTTTCCTGCTGCCCCTCCGATCTCCCGCCTTGCTGGGGACCCCAAGACCCCCGGCCCGGCCCTAGGCCACCTTCAGGGCTGAGGTCAGATGGGTCAGAGGGCACCTGGGTCCCCGGGCTGGGAGCCCGACCTCCGTCCCGCCCTCGGCGAGGTGACCCAGGTACACGGGCTCCTGCGAGCAAACGGCAAAGGGGGGCCCGGGGCTGGGGCGGCCGAGCCACGCTCTCTCTCCATGCCGCGGGTGGGGGGCGGGGACAGGCCCGCACCCCCTCCTCCGGGGCTCGGAAGTCTCTGCTACCACCTCTGCACCCCATCGAGTTAGCAGGCTGCGCCCCGAGGTGGCCCAGAGAGGACAAGTGACTTGTCTACAGACACACAGCGCACTAGTGACCCCAGAGCCGGGGACGCGCTCCGCACGCCTGCCCCGCCCCGAGACCCGCCGCCCACGAGGAGGAGGCTGCGACCGCAAACACCGCGAGGCCCGGGCCAGCCCGCGCTGCCCCGGCGGGAGGACGCCCCGGAAGACTTGCCCGCGGCAGCGCCGTCGGGGCGGGGCTGGACGAGGCCTGCGGAGGAAGTCCCTCCTGGGAGGGCGGGGCGGAGGCCCTGGGCCCGGCTCCGCCCCCGAAACTCGCCGCGCTGCTCCCACGCGGACTGAGTCACGAGCAGCGTGAAGTCGGGCCTTCCGTGCTGTGCTGCTGTGTGAGGAGCGTGGAATGCAGAGAATTCAGAGTTTCGGTTCATCTAGCTCTGAGAGCTGGTCAGCCCGGCCGAGCCCTGGGCAGGTGTCTGGCTCCCGGAGTCCGCGTAAACACGCCCCCCGCAGGGCTGCTGAGCGGACTCGGTGGAATGATGTGTGTAACTCTGGCCCAGGGCCTGACATGTGGCAACTGAGGCTCAGGTTTTGGATGATCGAATATTCCAGAAGGGGACTCTAGCATTAATAAGCCAGAGTTCAGAAGGACAGGGTAGTGTCCCTGACCCCCGTGTACCCTACCACCGGCTCTGACAGCCGGGCACCCTCTGCCCTCCTCTAGGGGAGGACTCCAGGGGAGGACGGCAGTGGGGGGGCGGAGCTGTCTGTTACCCCGAAACCAGTGCACCTGTTCACAGGCTGCTCCTCCCAAACAAGAGCAGACCTGAACCCCAAAACCCGCAGGGTGTCCCAGGGCTGCCAGCACGGGGGTGGGGGGCGCTCTGTTGTTCCCAGCCCCCACTCAGCTGAGGGGGCCTTTTCTGTCCCAGGGAGTTCCTTAGGTGGGGGAGTAGGGGACAGGGACTGACCATGTGTAACCATGCAACCATACCCCCTGGACCTCTAGGCGGATCCAGCCAGGACCTCACTGTATCCAGGAGAGTCATCAGCCTCGCAGGGTGGAGGTGGCAGGGGGCACAGGGCTAGGCCCCCCAGGAGACAGAACTGAGAAGACACAGCTGGGACGGGGCAGCTGGGCGACCATGGGAGCCTGGAAAATGCCCACATCCAGATGCAGCAGGGGCAGTGGGCCCTCGACCTCCGGCCTGAAGGAGGAAAAGGCTTGGGGAGGAAGAGAAGCCCCAGCCTTTGGGCACGGGGCTGGACCGCCCTCCCGGCAGAGTGGGTCCAGCCCTGTGACATCACACTCTGGGCAGGGCTTCTGGGATCAGTGATCCTGGCTGACGTCAGGGAGACAGAGCGCCGGGGAAACGGAGGGACTGACGGAGATGCTGTAACTCGTAGTGAGGGTGGGTACAGCATTGCAGGCACGAGCCACACTTAAACGGAGTGCACGTCAGTGTGCAGAACAGGCGTGGCCCACGATCCTCTCAGTGGGGCAGAGGGGAGAGAGGTGGGGAAGGTCCCTGCTGAGATGGGTGGGGGAGGTAAAGGCCGGTGGGCTCTGCAGATGGCGGCAGGGGGAACAGGTCAGGACAGCGGCCTCTGAGGTCAGGACAGGGAACTCTGCGTCTAGACCATCCACCTCCTGCGTGAGGCAGATCACTCCAGTGTTTCGGAAGGAACATCATGCAGACCCCCAAGGACACTTTCTCATCTTTCCCACCGATGGTCGACTCCCAGAAGCTAAGTCCCAGGTTCTTCATCTGGAAATACAATCCATAACCCCGTCTCTGCTGGCTATCACAGGACTCTTGTGAGGATGCAGAAAGCACATGTAAGGGCATCTCACTGCAGGGGCCACAAGTGGGTGAGGGTTGGTCCTGGAGCTCTGCCCACGTCCCACCGGCTCCCTCAGTCCTGCGTGTGGCGGGTCCTGTTACAAACTCCTTGAAGACAAGGACCTAACCTGTGCTTCTGTTTAACAGCCTCTGGGCAGGTCTTATCCCACAGGAGGAAGGATAAGCCTTGCTGAGAGGTCTTTAAAGTAAAGGATTTAAGCCTCAAGAGCTCTTTCTGGCAGCATTTTCTGCCTCTCTGGGCTGTTTGGCCTGCTGCAACTGATGCTGATGTTGGTAACAGTGGAGGGGAGGAAAAATTCTTCCTTTACCTTCTTATGTTCAGCGACTGGTATCTGCAAATCAAACTAGGAAAAGACAGATTATAGGAGAAAAGGCATACAAATTTTATTTGATGTCAATATTTTATTTTTTATGTGCATGAAGTTCTTCGCAAAAGAAGTGAAGGGACTTCCCTGGCAGTCCAGTGGTTAAGACTCCATGATTCCACTGCAGGATTCAAGCCTGGTTGGGGAACTAAGATCCCACATGCCATGAGGTGCAGCCAAAAAATAAAATAATAACAATAAATTTAAAAAAGAAAAGTGGAGAGGGCAGGGGCCAAGAGCCAGGCCACCGATGCAGGCCGGGGGGGACTTCCCTGGTGGTCCAGTGGTTAAGACTCTATGGGTTGACTCTGTGGGTTAACTCTGTGCTTCAACTGCAGGAGGCATAGGTTTGAGCCCTGGTGGGGGAACTAAGATCCCGCACACCACGCAGTGCAGCCAAAAACAAAAACGGCTGGGTGATCAGGTCAGGGTGATCACGGTGTCCATGGCTCAGGCGTGGTGTAGGCCCGGTTCACAGACTGGTCGCAGCCACACAACCTGCAGCACGAAGCCCCACACCCCAGCAGCTGCGTGTTGACAGATGTGAGAATGATTCCAGAACTAGAAAAGATCCAGAAAGGTAAACAATACTCTTGGGTGGACATAATAATCACAGGCAAAGATAAGCTCCTGAGTTATGTGGAGCGTTGACGCTGGGTGATGTGATTTGCTGCATCCCAGACAGGGGTGGATACCGAGATGTGAGAGATGAGAGGATGAGTAGGTCTGGATTTTCCTGGAAAAAGAGACATGGTCACTGTTCCTGCAGGGATTTTTCCACTCCACCCTGGAAGAGGAGAATACATAAAGGCCTCGTGGCTATCTGTGGGAGAACCCGTGCAAAGCATGCACACCTCGCCAGCTGACCGGTCCAAGGCTCGAGGGCACACACGGGGTGGTGCAGACAGCACAGCGGGAGCCCTGGGGCCTCGGCGCCCCCCCCCCGCCCCCGCCCCTGAAGTTCCCGATTGTGACAGCCACAGAGAGTCTGTCATTTTCTCCTGGCTTTTATGTTGTAAGCTTGAGGCGAGTTTCCTTTGCAAGATTGCTTGATCAGAAAGCATTTTAATGGAGGAGCTATACAGCTGGCTCGTACATGGAAGCATCTGGGCGAATCCGTTCCTTCTGAGTCGGGGTCAGTGTCAGCGGTCCCGTGTCAGCTCCTGCCTTCGGCTCTGACCCAGTGAGTTGCTGCTTTGGGGTTTGTCGCTGTCAATACGGTGCACCCAGGCTTCTCTAGGAGCCGCGTGAGGCCTTAGTTGACCGGCACTGAGATCTTAGTTCCCCAACCAGGGATCGAACTCGCATCCCCTGCATTGCAATCTGGATTCCTAACCACTGGACCACCCGGGAAGTCTCTGTCCACAGCTTTGATTGTGCTGTCAGTTCCGGGGGTGTACACAAATGTCAAAACTGATCCATTTGTACAATTTATGTGTGTGCAGATTATCGGACGTCAACGATTCCTCAATAAAACTGTTTAAAAAAGCAATCCTGGAGCCGGAGTGTGCGGAGACACAGCCCACACGAGGGAGCGTGCCTGCTGCGTATGCCTGTGACACATCCTCGCCGGGTGAGCTCGGGCCGCGCTCACGAGTCCAGTCATGTCAGGGGCACTGAACGTCCTCCGGCCTGAAGCAGCAAAGCCACCACCCTCACATTCGGGGTGCTCACAGTCTGGCTAAGAACACCGGCGGTTTCAATGCACTGAGGCACCGAGTTCTATCCAGGAGGTGTGATCATGGCGAGCTTCCTGGAAGAGGTGCCATCTAAGCTGACAGGTCCATAGGGTAGGGTAGGAGTTAACCAGGCAAAGACAGAAAGATGGGCTTTCCCAGCAGAGGGAATGTAATTGAAAAAGTCCAGAGACAGGAGAGGGGTCCAACAAGCCCACGGCAGGGGTACGGCTGTCCGGTAGGGAGGAGGCAGCTGGAGAGGTCCACAGTCAGGGTCCAGGGTCGGTCCTGAGGGCAGTGGAAACCCTCAGGAGCTGAGGGTGCTGAAGTTAGAGGCTCGAGGGCTGCAGGACGGAGGGTGGGTGGGAGGGGCCAGGGGTGGGCATGTGGCTGGAGGCTGGAAACTGGGTAACGGGTGATCGTGGTGTGCTGGGCAGGAAGTGCTGAGTGTAAGAAGTTGCACTGGATACAGAAAGAGGCTGCTGCTGCTAAGTCGCTTCAGTCGTGTCCAACTCTGTGTGACCCCATAGACGGCAACCCACCAGGCTCCCCCGTCCCTGGGATTCTCCAGGCAAGAGTACTGGAGTGGGGTGCCATTGCCTTCTCTGCAGAAGGAGGTTGCAGTGGACAAAGCTGCCTACAGTTGGTTTTAATTAAAAGCAGAGCAGCGCTAAAGCATCTGAAGTGAAGACTGAAGCCAATCCCGCTTCTGACAAAGAGGAAGCTCCTCGCAGACCAACACTGGCCAGTGGGTCCAGGCAAGGAAGTGGGGTCCAAGCCCTGGGCAGCAGACCTCAGCTGACACAGATCTACACAGGGACCTGCTCTGGGCTGGTCCTTCCTGGAAGCGGAGTAGAGACTCTGTATGGGCCCTCTCGGCAGTTCTGAGAGCCACCTTTAGCCCTGAAAAGATCTCCTTTAGCTGAAAATAGATGCTAGTTTGCAGTTAAGAACGCTCAAGAGTTAAGCAAAAGCGTAGCTAAGGACCAGGGGGTCGGGAAAGGTGTAGTGCCAGGCCCAGAGGTCTGTGTTGCATTTGGAGGGACCGGAGTGGCGGACAGGTGCAGACAGGAGGTGTCAGAACTGTGTGGGGTGGGGAGGGGTGTGACGGGGTATGTGAATTTAAGGTGAAGCAACAGGGCAGTTCCTAGAGACGACAACATACAGGATGTGGTCATGGAGCTGGACCACTGGTGGACAGTGGAGGGGAAGCCTTGGGGTTGAGGGCAGGGAGCAAGGTGGTTACTGGGTGGATAGGGTTTCTCCGTGGTCTACTAAGTCACCTGAACAATGGCAGGACAAGAGCCCCCAGAGCAGGCCCCCAGATCACACAGAAAGAGGCCACGTCACCGCAGGTGGTAGAGAGAACAGCGGAGAGGGGGAACGGTAAGGCCGGGGGAGCAGCAAGGTGGGGACGTTGGCGAGCGGCCCGAGGAGCCTGGAGGGCAGGGGGTCCTCAGGGCAGGGGGGGCCGGGAGGGCCCCCGGGAAGGGGTGGCAGAGCCTGTCAGTGTTCGCGCCTCAAAAGCTCAGGTGTCGCCAGGGGAGGACCTGGAAGCGGCGGTCGGGAGGGCATGATCTGAGCAGCCGGGGGACAAGGGCGCCCAGGCGGCTGGCGCTGTGGGCGCCCCACGGGGCGGTGCTGGCTGCTCCATGGTCTCCCGAGGAGGACAGAGCAGCCCAGCCAGGACCCCGGCCTTGGAGGAATCCAGGCCACGTGGGCAAGTCGTGAAACTTCTCTGGGGCTCAGTTTCCCCCTTGTGAAGTGTGCACAAGGATGTCTAACCTGCCAGGTTGTTGCAAACTTTGGAAATAAAGTTAAAATTTGGCACTAACTGAGCGGCTGGCCCAAGGCAGGTTTTCAGTAAACAGTAGCTGCTGTTGGAGAAGGCAATGGCACCCCACTCCAGTCCTCTTGCCTGAAAAATCCCAGGGACGGCGGAGCCTGGTGGGCTGCCGTCTATGGGGTCGCACAGAGTCAGACACGACTGAAGTGACTTAGCAGCAGCAGCAGCAGCAGCAGTAGCTGCTACTGTTTTTCTGATTATAATTACATCCCTTTGGGGAGAGTGAGGCTCAGAGGAGAGGGGACATGGGGGTGGGGTCCTGGGGCCTGAGGAACCTCGGGGTCCAGCCCTCCTGGCCCCCTTTCCTCACCCTCCCTGCCCCTTAACTGGCCTCCTCCAGAAGGCTGGCCCTGGGGCGTCCCAGGACCCAGGCGTCTTCTTTCCCCGAGACCAGGTCGCCATCCCCATGTGGAAAGCCTTCCACTGGGTAGGCCGTGCCTCCCAGCTGCTGCCCCCACGGTCCCCAGCCTGCTCCTCCCATCAGCAGCTCCAAGCCATTAACCCCCTGCCCACCGCTCACATCTCTCAGCTTGTGAGAGACCAAGCCTCAGCCGGAGGACCACCCGTGGGCACCGTGGAGCGGGGCTGGAGGGCCAGGACGCTGTGGGGAGCTGTCCGGAGGGGAAGGAACGTGCTGGGACCCACCCCAAGGCCGCAGACAGGAAGGAGATCTTTGCTTTGCAGCATCAGCCATGTTCCGCAGGCGCGCCCACCCCCACCCATTGCCCTTCCCCCATCCGTCCCTGGACCCCCGCCCCTGTCCTCCCTGCTCTCCCCGCCTCCTCGGTCACGACAGGAGCCGTCCAGGCCCCCCTGGTGTCTGGGACTGGGGTCTGGGGGAGCCCAGGAGGGTGCAGCTGAGGGGCAGAGCCAGACCTCGTGTCCCACCCCAGCCGTCGCCTGAGCTGCCGGAGCCTCCCAGGCCCCGGCTTCACCCAGAGTGCCGCAGTGCGGAGGAGGGCACGGCCGCCCACTCCCGTGTTCCTGCCTGGGCAAGGCCGTGGACAGAGGAGCCTGGCGGGCTGCAGTCCACGCAGTACATGGCTGAGCATGCGTGCATGAGGGTGGAGGGGGATGGCTTGGTAGCAATAAACTGGTAGAACTTAAAAAAATAAGAGTACCACGGCAGATGAGCCCCTGAGCCCGCCTCCTCCCCCCAGCCATGTCCCCCGGGGTCTTCAGTCTGGGACCAAGTCACTCGTGCCGTCCTGATGCCCCCAGCCCTGACCTCACTCAGCGGGCCTGGGCAGCCCCTCCTGCAGCAGCCCCCCCACCCGCCCACTGGCTTCCTCTGCCAGGACGGCCACCTGCCTCCGCCGGCCCTAGCAGGACTGGGCTGGGAACATCTCCAGCCCACGACAGGCCCAGTGTCCGTTCCAGGCCCTTCTGGGGAGGGAGGAGGCCCAGGGCGGGGCTGCCAGAGTCAACACAGCAGTGTCTGTGGGCAGGGACTGGTTTGGCACCTGCAGGCCTGGTTTCAGCCCACAGGCCCAGGGCTCAGCCTCTCCTGGGTCACCCAGAGTTCCTGGCCCCCAGCCCTCTGCCTCTGTCGGGCAGCCAGGCCAGTGCTGGTCAGAACCACTTCCCACCCAAAACCGGGCCAGCGCCTAGAGAACTGAGACCCTAAACCTGTACCTAAGACAGAAGGACCCTGCCCCGTGTGATCGACTCACATCTCTCACCCTCTCACCATCTCCAGTGTCAGCGTGACGTTACCAACCCAGCACAACTTCCAAAAAGACCCATCGGCTCATCAACGTTCGCTCCCTAACCTCTTTGATCCTTTGCCTCAGAATTGCTTGTCCGCTGTTTCCACCAATCTTCACCCAGTTCTGCTCCAGGCCGCTTGTCCTGAAAGGCCCATCTTCAGTCCTAAACCAGACGTCCGGCTGTGCCCACTCCTTCCCCACTCTCGCCCCCATCCAGGTGAGCGGTGGACTCTGTTGGTGAGGTCTGGGGAGTGGGCGTTGGACACTTTCTACTCGCCTGCTCCCCACAGTGAGCCATATCCCGGTCCCGCAGGCTCAACCCCAGTAAAATCCCAAGCCCGGCCCCCACCCTCAACATCAAGTCTCCAGAATTCCTTGGGGGGGGGGGCGCCCAGCCCCCTTGACAGGGACAGGAAGAGCGAGTGAGGCCCCGGCACACCCAGGTCTGGTCGCTTGTGGACCGGGGGGTGGGGGGTGGGGGGGCGTTGGGAGGAAAGGGTCTGGATTTAACTAACAAACCTGAGGGTGCGGGGGCAGTGGGGCCCGCGGGGCTGGACAGGGAGGCTGGGTTCAACAACAGCCTGATTTGCTTTGCAAAGGCTGCGGGTGGTCCATGCCCCGCCAGGGACGCCCAGAGGGCAGGAGGTGCGGAGCCCCCTTCCCATTCCTCCTTCCGGGGCTCTCCAAGCTCTCCTAGCCCGGCCCTCTGCACCCCAGTTCTTCACTCCCCACCCCCATACCTGTGTGCTCAGGGGTGGGGGCCCGTCCCCGAGGAGCCCGCCCCCTACAGAGGGGGCGCTCCGCCCCCCGCCCGTCCCCACAGGGACACAGACTGGGCCCCTCCCACCCACCTGGGCCTGGGTGTGCCCCCCGGGCAGGCAGTGGGCGCACAGATGCCCTTTGCTCAGCAGGCAAGGGAAGCCACGCCTGGGGCTGCCCTGCCCAGGCCCCCTCCCCACTAGGCACGTCCTTCCTCTCTCCCAGCGGCCGGGGGCTCGGGTCCCAGGGTGGCACAAAGAGGCCTTTGTCTGGGCTGCACACGATTGTTCTCCCCTCTGGAAACAGGGCTGTGTCTCATTATCAAGCTCTCAGAGGCGGGATCAAAGGGCGCAGCCGCGGGCGCTGGGGCGCTGTCCTCACCGCCGGCCCTGCCTGGCCCCCAACACCGGGACACACTTTCCGCCCTGGGCAGGGCCTGCGTGAGCCCTGGAGCGGCAGGGGGCTGGGGAGGGCCCGGGCGGGTGAGCCAGCCCCCCCACCCTGCCCCCAGCGCTCAGGTTACAGACCCCGCCAGCGCCCTGGGTGTGAACGTGCGGAGAGGCACTGCCCCAGCAAGGAGGGTGCGGCCTGCCTGGCCTGGGGCCACCCCTGCTCCCAGAGCCCCGTCGGGGGGCAGCCCTCGGGGCCTCTTCCCTCCGCTTGCTTTGGCACCAGGTGAGGCCCTGCCTAGAGACATGGCTGACCTCCCCACCGTCCCGGCATCACCCACGGGGAGCCCGCACCCGGAGGCCTTCCCCACCCGCGGCTCCTCTGCCTCCATCAGCAGGGCCCACATGACTTTCTCAAGCCAAGTCCGGGTCACGTGGAGATTAAAGCCAGTCCTCCCCTCAGGCCTGGAGCCCCCTGGGCCAGGGCTAGGACCGGCACAGAAGTCGCATGATCTAGGGAAGAAGCCCGCGGGGCGGACGCACGCGGAGTCCCGGGAGGAGGGGCACAGGGGTCGCTGGGGTTTCATCAGCGGCCCAAGCTGGGGGTGGGGCAGCCGAGGCTCAGCCAGGGGGCTCCGCAGGTTCCCGCGCAGCTGAGCATGGAGGTCGGTCCCGCGCGGCCTCCGGCTGGTCTCCCCGCCGCGGCTGCCACCAAAGCTATTATGATTCACGTGTCTGGGAGACCCAGTCTCGCCCCAGGAGGCTTACAGGCCTGCGAGATGGAGCAGATACGAGGGACTGGATCGGACGGGAGTGCGCACGCGGGCTCAGGGCAGCGCGCCAGGTCAGAGCAGAGCCTGCGCCCACGAGCCCCCGGGAGCCGCTCTGCGGGCCGCGGAGCCCCCGGGGACAGGCCCGGGCCGGGGCTGCGGCCGGAGGGGCGGGCGGGCCCGGAGGAGCGGAGCAGTCAGCGTCCCGCGGAAGGAGATAGGGCCCAGGCCTGTGGGGCGGCGCACCGCGCCTCGGTGGGCCCCCCTCGCTTCCTGGGAAGCCGGAACCTGGGGGTCTTCTGCGCCCGGCGTTGCCGCCGAGTCCCACCCCCGCTCAGCTTCATTGGCGCTCCTGCCCGCCGCGCCCTCACAAGCCCTGTGTCCTGCCCGCCGCGCCCCCACCCCTGCCTGGAGGCCCACTGAGGCCACCTCCTCCTCCAGGGTCTTCCCTGACCACACCTGGTCACCTCTCCCAGGCATCCTAACTCCCGCGGGCTCAGGGCCCTCCCCGCCCCCCAGGGTGGGGGCCAGGCCTGCCGTGTACCTGCCTTCACCCGGAGAAGCCCCTGGGCTCAGCAGGGCTCAGGAAAGGCAGGGTGGTTAAGCTGCAGTTTATACCGGTGGAAACAGAGGCCCAGAGACACGAAAGCCTCCCCGCCGGCGCGGAAGGCAACGTTCACAATACGGGTCAGCTTCCCGCGGCCTCGCACTCCGCACTGTCACCCCAGACTCTCACTGTCCCGCTGCCTTCAGAGGCCGCCCCACCCGGAACACTCCTCACCCAGACAGTTGCGCTGGCTCTACCCCGGGGCCTATGCACGTGCTCTCCTCGCCAGAAGGTTTTGCCCACCACCACTCCTGGTCCTCCAAGACTGCAGAGAGGCCATCCCACCCGCCGTATCTACAGCTGCCTGCTCACCTCCTGTGTGACCCTCCACGCACGCTCCCATCTCACCCTGTAATCACTGCGGAGTGGTTGGTCCCTGACACCCTGAGTGCAGGCCCTGCCTGGTGGTGGCCCCGCGCCCAGAGCTGTGCAGAGGGGCTCCGAGGAAACGTGTGTTCGGCGGATAAAGAAAGTGTGAGTGACTTGGGGAAGGATGCCCCACAGGTGGCAAAGAGGAATGGGAAGGGCGACGCCAGCAGCCCTGAGCAGCAGAGCAGAGCCCAGCGGGGACCAGGGAGCTGCGCTCCGCCATGTGGGCTCAGGGGCAGCGCGGGCTGTGGACGCCGGCAAGAGGCTCACCGCCAGCCTGGGAGCCTGAGTCGGGGCGTCTCCGGCTCTTATCAGCTTTCTCTGAAGCGGTTATCACTCTGGACTTCAAACAGCTGCCACTATCTCGGCCCGCCCAGGCACTTATCGGGTTGTGGAATAACAGCTCTCCAGGTTGCTGGGAGCCCGGTGGGCAAGCCATGCTCCCCACCCCCGGGCCCTCCTCAGTCTGGGGAGAGATGGCATGTGGGGGGATGTCCCCCAAAGCCGTCTCAGGCTGGTCAGGGTAGAGAAACCTAGCCCAGGGGCCTGGCTGGTCCAGCGAGCCTGTTCAGGGCCCCAGGTGCCTCCTCTAGAGCAGAGTCCTGGGCCCCTGGGACCCCTCACAGGCCGACTCTGTGAGCACAGCCATCCGCCTTGGCCTCCGAGGGGGAAGGGGAGTTTGCAGGGAAAAGGAGGCCAGTGCCCCGAGAAACCACCCCCTATCCGCCAGGACCCCGCCCCCTTCGGGACCCAGCGGCCGAATGGGCCAGTGGACGGGGTCCCCGGGCCCGTGCGGTGGAGGCCAGGCACCCAGGGAGCAGCCCATCCCCCTGCCCACCCCCCAGTGGAACCCAGGCTCTGAGACGCCCAAGCGGAGTCCAGGAGGCCAAGGCTGGCCCCGGCTTACCTCTGTGCACTCCAGGCGGGGCCCCCTGAGACGGGACAGTGGGGCCTCTCCCCACACCGGGGGCAGGGGCAGGAGGGGGCGGGAGGTCGGAACGGCCCCCCGTGCCCTGGAGGAGGGGGCACCGCTTTCCCCTGCCCCCCACTGGTTCAGGGACACGTGGGGCTCTGGGGAAAGCTGGCAGGGTCCCCGCACCGTCACAGGGGCAGGCAGGCGGCTGCCAGCGAAAACAGGAGGCACCCGGGGGGTAGGATCCGGATGCCGTGTGCTCACCTGTGCAGAGGAGTTTGTCTGTAAATAAAGGTCAGGGTGACTGGAGCAGAGACAGGAGAGGGCACAGGAGGTCGGAGGGAGAGACGGTCAGTTTCAGATCCCGGGGCCGCTCAGCTGGGCGCGGAGCTCAGGCTCGACCCCGGGGACTGAGGAAAGCTCTGAGGGCTTGAGTGGAGCCTCCAGCCACCAGCTCTGCAGGTTTGAGAGACCTTCTGGCTGTGGAGAAGGACATGGCAACCCACTCCAGTATTCTTGGCTGGAGAATCCCGTGGACAGAGGAGCCCGGCGGACTACAAGTCCAGGGAGTCACAGAGTCGGACACGACTGAGCCACTAAACCACACGTGCAGAGGGACACAGAGCTGCAGAAATGTGGCGGGCGTGCCACGGAGAGATGTCTTGGGAGAAGCCGCAGATGCCCTTGTATTTCTCAACATGAAGATGTCGGAAGCCAAGTTCCCAGCAAGTGGAGGGCCCTCGGGTTGGTTTTGCTTGTTGTTTTTGAAAAGGGAGTCTTCAGAGTCCAAAAGGACAGGGCAGACAATGTGGCTTGGTTTCTGGACCACCGGGATGTGGCGAATATCACAATAAAACAAGGCACATGGAATTCTTGGTTTCCTAGCGCCCATGACGGTTGTGTTCACGTGATCGTGGGCTCTGTTAAGTGTGCAATAGCATTGCATTTCCATAGAAATGATGTGCACACCTAAATTATCGAATTTTTTATTGTTAAAAAAGTGCTAAGCATCCAACAATGCACGGCTATGACTAACCTTCAGCTTGTAAACGACACAGCACCTAAGGTCTAAGCCCTGGCTGCCTGGTCACTGACGAGCCCGCCGTCCGGCAGCCTCTGTGTCCACGCGGGACAGTGAGGACAAGAGCAGTACAAATCCAGGGCTTCCCGGTGGCCCAGCGGCTAAGCCTCCACGCTCCCAGTGCAGAGGGCGCGGGTCTGATCCCTGGCTGGGGAACTACGATCCTGAATGCCTCGCTGTGTGGCCAGAAAATAAAAGAAGCAGCATAGCATCCATTCCACCGGGACACGGAGCCGCACAGTCTCTCACGGCAAGAATTGCCCAGATGTCAAGTAAAGGGCAACTTGTGCTGTGTCCCCCGCAGCGCTGTTCCTGCCCCGGGACCCTAAAGCCAGCACCCAGCACCCTGAAGGCCTTGCTCTTACGAGGATAAGACGCCCCAGGTGTCAAAGAACAAGACAGTCCCAAGTGAAGATCACATGTTTCAGAATTCATAAAACAGGAACACAAGGAAAGCAAAAGTGCAGGCGGGCGGCAGGGGGTGCCTGCCAGCAGGGTGAGCGGGCGAGGGGGGGCACAGCCACCATCAGGGCGGCCACAGTCGCACCCAGTTCAGGGTGGCTCCCAGGGCCCCCACCCGGGGCCTCCTTCCCGGCCCCCCAGCAGGCCTCCTCTCCGAGGGGGTGGGACCCCTGGGGGAGAAGGGTCACCTGTCATCAGGAGCTCAGACTGACTAGCGAGCAACGTATGGGGTTGCCCAGGCCCACTGAGTTCTTTCCATGCAGAGCGGGGCAACCACAGCTGGGCACGGAATTCAGGGCTTCAATGAGGGCACGTTGAGGTGGTTTGTCACCCAGGTGGCACACCTGGGAGCGAAAAGGGACGGCGGGCGTGAGCACGGGGGGCTCCCAGCGGGCTCCCGCGCTGCTGTCCTCCGGCGCCTTACCTTGTTTGATCCTCAAAACAGAATGACTGATGCCGCAGGAAGATCTCCACCACCAACTAGGTGAGTAAGTCAAGACGGGGAGTGCTGAAGCGAAGCGCCCTGGGTCACCAGGTGGTCAGGAGGGGCGTCTGTGCCACCCACCTTGGCCTGGGCCAGGGCTGCCCCTCCCGCCCTTCTCAAGCTCTCCCACCGGGATTCCCCAGAGCTGGCATCTTGCCCTCCTGATGTGCCACCGGGGGAGGTGTCACATGCCCTCTTGCGCCCAAGGCTCCCACACGATGGGGTCCTGGTTGCCGGCTGGCAGGAAGCGTCCAGCCCCAGAACCCATCACGTCCCCTGCTCTGGGACCACTCCCACCCGGCTTCCCCGGGAGTGTAGGGAGCTGGTTAGAATCGACACTTCTGGACAGAAGGGAAAGGACTGGGCCCGGGGGCGCCCGAGGACTGCCCCCAGGTCAGCCCACGCAGGGCGGAGAGGCCGGATGTTCGCATCCCCACCGCTCTTGTTCCCCGGGTCTGGATCCGGGCTCCCCAGGAAGGGTGTGAGCCCGGCTCTCTGCCAGCAGGGCAGACCACAGAGCAGACACCGGAGCAGCCTGGTGACCTCGCTCCCTGCGTCTGCGCAGCTGGTTCCTCTGAAAGAGGCCAAGCGGTTTAATAGGCCTTGGTTCAACAAACAGTGCCCGAGAAGTACCGTTGCAGGCGCTGCAGGTACACAGAGCCGAGACAAAGCCTGTCTCTCAGGAAAGGCGAGTCTGGGACGGAACAGATGCAAGCTCAGAGCCGCGCTCTCCCACGGTCGATGGTTACAGATCCGCTTGACGCTGTGAAGAGTAAGGATTGAGGCTCCAAGTAGCATGGACTTGACAGTTATCTTCCTAAACAACTTCAGTGATTTATAACCCCTATATCTTCAGTCTAAGTTAAAACTCACTAAATTAAAAGGTGTTTGCTCCTTGGAAGAAAAGCTATGACAAACAGACAGTATGTTAAAAAGCAGAGACATTACTTTCCCGACAAAGGTCTGTCTAGTCAAGGCTATGGTTTTTCCAGTGGTCATGTATGGATGTGAGAGTTGGACTATAAAGAAAGCTGAGCGCCGAAGAACTGATGCTTTTGAACTGTGGTGTTGGAGAAGACTCTTGAGAGTCCCTTGGACTGCAAGGAGATCCAACCAGTCCGTCCTAAAGGAAATCAGTCCTGAATATTCATTGGAAGGACTAATGCTGAAGCTCCAATATTGGGGCCACCTGATGCGAAGAGCCAACTCAGTGGAAAAGACCCTGATGCTGGGAAAGATTGAGGGCAGGAGGAAAAGGGGGCAACAGAGGATAAGATGGTTGGATGGCATCACTGACTAAACGGACACGAGTTTGAGTAACCTCAGGGAGATAGTGAAGGATAGGGAAGCCTGGCGTGCTGCAGTCCATGGGGTCACAGAGTCAGACACGACCGAGTGACTTAACAACGATACCTTCAGTCCCCCATTTAATGTACACAATTCAGTGGTTTTTAATCTACTCATAGAATTGTGCAGCCGCCCCCACAGCCATGTTTAGAACACTTCCATCAGCCCCGGAAGAAACTCCATACAGATGGGCAGTCGCTCCCCATTTTCCCAACCACCCACTGCGTGAGTGCTCAGTTGCTCTGTCCTGTCCAACTCTTTGCAACCGCCTGGACTGTGGCCCATGAGACTCCTCTGTCCGTGGGCTTCTCCAGGCAAGCATGCTGGAGTGGGTCGCCCTGCCCTCCCCCAGGGGATCCTCCCGACCCAGGCATCGAACCCGCGTCTCTTGTTCTCCTGCCTTGGCAGGCGGGCTCTTTACCCCTGAGCCGTCTGGGAAGCCCTAGGCCGCGGCAGCCTGAGTCCACTCCTGTCTCCGGGCATTTCCCGTTCTGGGTGTTTCTTATCGATGGACTCACACGACGGGTGGCCTTTTGTGAGTGGCTCCTCTCATTTTGCATAATAATTTTAAGGTTCATCCACATCATAGTATGGACTGGTATCCTACTTTTATGGCGGAATAATATTCTGTTTTATGGCTAGACCACGTTTCGTTTATCCACTTAGCAACCGAACGACTTTTCCTCTTAGGAATGAAGCATCTATGAGCGTCCGTGCCCAAGGCTGTGTGAGCTTTCTTGCCTGAGAGTAACATTGCTGGGTCATGTAATAGTAAGATCTTTACCATTTTGAGGAACTGCTAGACTCTTTTCCAAACTGGCTGCACCCTTTTCTGATGCAGTCCCCCCAGCATTGCATGAGGGCTCTGATTTCTCCATATCCCAGCCGAGTACTTGTTGTCTGTCTTTTGCTCTCTTTTTTGGCCACCCTACGTGGAATCTTAGTTCCCCAACCAGGAAATTTTTTTTTTTTTAATATTTATTTATTTGGCTGAGCCAAGTCTTGGTTGCAGTGTTGGGATTTCTCCTTGTGACATGTGAACTCTTAGCTGTGGCATGTGGGGTCTAGTTCCCTGACCAGGGATTGAACCCAGGCCTCCTGCACTGGCAGAGTGGAGTATTAGCCACTGGACCACCAGGGAAGCCCCTGTGTTTTTGACTATAGCCGTCCTGCTGGATGTGAAGTTGTGGCTTTGATTTGCGTTTCCCTACCTGCTGCTGATGTTGGCGTCTTTTCATGCCTTAAAAATTTTGGCTCAGAAGTAAAATGATCCAGTGTGGGGGCTTTCACATTTGCTTGAGCCTTAGAACTGTTAGAAGTGAGTTTATTACTGGAAAGTCTAAAACAAAGAGCATGAGAGCTGGGGTCAGGACGGCGTGCAGGGTGAGAAGGGGGCAGGGCTCGAGCCGCCGCCACTGCCAGAATCACCCCGAAACAGCTACAGCTCGGTCAGCCACTGGCCAGGCAGCATCACAAGATGGCCAAGAAGACAGGGCGGTAAGTAACAGGGAGTGACCCATCACCCCGTGAGCGGGACTGAGCCAGCTCAGAGCAACAGGCTCTGAAAACAGAACATCGGAAAATCCTGTCTTCAATCAGCAAATATTAACTGAACGCCTTTCCTGCCCCAGGTTTCCTAGGTTCTGGGGATTAAGGGCCTGGTCTCACGGGATCTACGTCTTCACAGACGGAGGCAGACGGCAGACAAACAGGACAAGACCGTCAGGCAGGAATTGGGACTTGGCAGGGCGGCTGCTTGTTCCTTTGTTTGCCTGCGCCAGGTCTCCGCTGCTACGTGTGGGACCTTTAACTGCCACCCGTGGGACCTCGCCCCCTGACCAGGGGAGCCCAGGCCCCTGCCGCGGTAGTGCAGCCTTAGGTGAGGGCGTCCGGGATGCCTAAGAAGGTGATGCTGAAACTGAGAGCGGGAAGACGGGAAGGCAGAGGAAACAGTTGAGGCCGGGCCCCCCCAGGACCCTGCGGGACCTGCCCCGGGAGCCCTGGGAAGCCCCGGCCGCTCTGGGTCAGGCTAAAGATTTCAAGGGCGATGGGAAGCTGCAGGGTGTTAGGTGGAAAGAATGTTGTTGGCTTATCCTTCTCTTGGAGTAAACTTTTGCCTAGGAGTGGAGTTTAGAATAATGTTAACTTTCTAGAAAAATGAGGGATCCTCCCAAGTTCAGCACTTCCCTTAGTAGCATCTCACGGCATGTTTGGTGCATTTGTCATGGAACGTGAGCATCCGGTCTACACTGTATGCCAACAACTTTAGTTTTTACCTAATGTCCTTGTTCCTGCTCCCGGATCCCGTCCAGGGACCACGTGACATTTAGTTGTCACATCTTCTCAGACTCCCCTTGGCTCTAACATTGTTTCAGTCTTTCCTTGTTTTGTTGCTGTTTGTTTTGATGATGGTATCGCCTTGCTCATCTGGTTTTGGCTGTGCTGGGTCTTCACTGCTGCGCGAGGGCTGCTCTGGAGTTGCGCTGTGTGGGCTTTTCCCTGCAGGGCTCCTCTTGCTGTGGAGCATGCTTGATTGATTCTCCTTGCAGGGGCTTCCCTTGTGGAGCACGCTTGACTGGTGTCAAGCACCAGTGCTCCTTGTGGAGCACGCTGATCAGGTCTTAGTTGTGGCATGCGGGGTCTTCACTGCGTCCTTCAGGATCTTTTGTTACGGTGCGTGGGCTTCTCTAGTTGGAGCGCTTGGGCTTAGTTGCCTAGTGACATGTAGGATCTTATTTGACCAGGAATCGAACCCATGCCCCTTGCATTGGAAGGTCAATTCATAACCATTGGACCACCAGGGAAGTCCCAGGCTTTCCTTGTTTTTGACACCCTTGACAGTGTGAGACTGCTGGTGAGATAGCTTGGAAAATGCTCTTCATTTGGGGTTTTCTGATGTTTCTCACGCAGTACAAACATGGTTGAAAGCAGGGCTGGGTGTCGAGAGCCATCCAGTGGAGCTGCATTTATTTATTTATTTCAGAATCAGTTCAGTTCAATTCAGTTGCTCAGTCATGTCCGACTCTTTGTGACCCCATAGACTGTAGCACGCCAGGCTTCCCTGTCCATTACCAACTCCTGGAGTTTACTCAAACTCATGTCCATCAAGTCGGTGATGCCATCCAACCATCTCATCTTCTGTCGTCCCCTTTTCCTCCTGACTTCTATCTTTCCCAGCATCAGGGTCTTTTCAAATGAGTCAGTTCCTTGCATCAGGTGGCCAAAGTATTGGAGCTTCAGCTTCAGCATCAGTCCTTCCAATGAATATTCAGGACCGATTTCCTTTAGGATTGACTGGTTAGATCTCCTTGCTGTCCAAGGGACTCTCAAGAGTCTTCTCCAACACCACAGTTCAAAAGCATCAATTCTTCTGCGCTCAGCTTTCCTTATAGTCCAACTTTCACATCCATACATGGCTACTGGAAAAACCATAGCTTTGACTAGATGGACATTTGTTGGCAAAGTAATGTCTCTGCTTTTTAATATGCTGTGTAGGTTGGTCATAACTTTTCTTCCAAGGAGCAAGCGTCTTTTAATTTCCTGGCTGCAGTCACCATCTGCAGTGATTTCTGAGCCCCCCAAAATAGTCTGTCACTATTTCCATTGTTTTCCCATCTATTTGCCATGAAGTTATGGGACCAGATGCCATGATCTTAGTTTTCTGAATGTTGAGTTTTAAGCCAACTTTTTCACTCTCCTCTTTCACTTTCATCAAGAGGCTCTTTAGTTCTTCTTCACTTTCTGCCATAAGGGTGGTATCATCTGCATATCTGAGGTTATTGATATTTTTCCCAGCAATCTTGATTCCAGCTTGTGCTTCGTCCAGTCCAACATTTCTCATGATGTACTCTGCATATAAGTTAAATAAGCAGGGTGACAGTATACAGCCTTGGCATACTCCTTTCCCGATTTGGAGCCAGTCTGTTGTTCCATGTCCAGTTCTAACTGTTGCTTCCTGACCTGCATACAGATTTCTCAGGAGGCAGGTCAGGTGGTCTGGTATTCCCATCTCTTGAAGAATTTTCCATGGTTTGTTGTGATCCACACAGTCAAAGGCTTTGGGGTTGTCAATAAAGCAGAAGTAGATCTTTTTCTGGAACTCTCTCACTTTTTTGATGATCCAACAAATGTTAGCAGGAGAAGGCAATGGCACCCCACTCCAGTACTCTTGCCTGGAAAATCCCATGGATGGAGGAGCCTGGTAGGCTACAGTCCATGGGGTTGCTAAGAGTCGGACACGACTGAGCGACTTCACTTTCACTTTTCCCTTTCATGCACTGGAGAAGGAAATGGCGGCCCACTCCAATATTCTTGCCTGGAGAATCTCAGGGACGGCGGAGCCTGGTGGGCTGCCATCTGTGGGGTCGCACAGAGTCGGACACGACTGAAATGACTTAGCAACAAATGTTGGCAATTTGATCTCTGGTTCCTCTGCCTTTGCTAAAACCAGCTTGACCGTCTGGAAGTTCACGGTTCACGTACTGTTGAAGCATGGCTTGGAGAATTTTGAGCATTACTTTGCTAGCGTGTGAGATGAGTGCAATTGTGCGGTAGTATGAGCATTCTTTGGCATTGCCTTTCTTAGGGATTGGAATGAAAACTGACCTTTTCCAGTCCTGTGGCCACTGCTGAGTTTTCCAAATTTGCTGGCATATCGAGTGCAGCACTTTCACAGCATCACCTTTGAGGATTTGAAATATCTCAACTGGAATTCCATCACCTCCACTAGCTTTGTTCGTAGTGATGCTTTCTAAGGCCCACTTGACTTCACATTCCAGGATGTCTGGCTCTAGGTGAGTGATCACACCATCGTGATTATCTGGGTCATGAAGATCTTTTTTGTGCAGTTCTTTGTGTATTCTTGCCACCTCTTCTTAATATCTTCTGCTTCTGTTAGGTCCATACCATTTCTGTCCTTTATTGAGCCCATCTTTGCATGAAATGTTCCCTTGGTATCTCTAATTTTCTGAAGAGATCTCTAGTCTTTCCCATTTTATTATTTTCCTCTATTTCTTTGCATTGATCACTGAGGAAGGCTTTCTTATCTCTCCTTGCTAGTCTTTGGAACTGTGCATTCAAATGGGTATATCTTTCCTTTTCTCCTTTGAGTTTCGCTTCTCTTCTTTTCTCAGCTATTTCTAAGGCCTCCTCAGACAACCATTTTGCCTTTTTGCATTTCTTTTTCTTGGGGATGGTCTTGACCACTGCCTCCTATACAGTGTCACAAACATCTGTCCATAGTTATTCAGGCACTCTGTCTACAGACATGCGGAGACTGCTCTATGCACTGGGTTACGGGCTAACTGTACTGTATTTACTTTGTTGTTCAGAAGGCCCAGCCTTGGCCATTGGGAGTTCTTTCAGCTGATCTCTGTGTCCAAAGACAGCAGTGTGAGCGGTCAGAAGCAACCCAACGTACAAGAATAGAATGTGGTAAATACATCTTCCAGCCCCATCAAGCCTCTGGCCAACATCTAGACTGAAGCCTCATGAGAGACCCCAACCTGAGCCCACCCAGGCAAGCCCACCCGGATTCCTGACCCCTAGGATTTGTGAGAAAATAAAGTGTGTTATTTTTTTAAATTTCTAAGTTTTGAAGTAGTTTTTTATGCAGCAGTAGAGAAAAAGGAGGAAAATCAGAGAATTAGTCCTGGAGAGTTAAACTTCTGAAAAACAGGGGTTCTTGGAAGACAGAAGAGAGGAAACAGGAGTAAGGAAATCCTCATGGAAAGAGCTCAAGAAAACTCCCCCAATGGAACTGAAGTAGCCTTCAGTTTCCAAGTGCAAAGGGCAAGGCACGTGCTCAGGAGAGAGTCTGCAAACAGCAGTCACGGCATAGCTAACCTTCAGGACGCCAGGGTGCGGAGGTGTTGCCAGTCCCTCTGACATACAGAGGGTGGGTCACAGCCAAATGACCAGCAACCAAGAGGGGTCCAGACCCTCCAGGGGCGGTGGGGAGTAGGTGAATACATCTCCCAATAGCTTTCTTTAAAAAAAAAAGCAAAACCATTTTTAAAGATTTTTTAAGTGTGAATCATTTTCAATATCTTTATTGAATTTGTTACAATATTGCTTCTGTTGTTCATCTTCTGGTTTTTTGGCCATGAGGCACATGGTCTTAGGGATCGAACCCACACCCCCTGCCTTAGAAGGTGAAGTCTCAACGACTGGACCACCAGGGCAGTCCCCCAGTAGCTTTCTGAAAAAGAAAATGTGTAAGGTAACTTTTGGGGGATCACTAAAAATGGTAAACGTACATTGCACTCTTACACTTAGTGGATGATTTGGCTAGGTATAGAATTCTACATGGGACTTACCTGGTGGCTCGGTGGTAAAGAGCCTGCGTGCAAGGCAGGAGATGCTGGTTCGATCCCTGGATCAGGAAAATCCCCTGGCAAAGGAAATGGCAACCCGCTCTTGCCGGGAAACCCACGGACAGAGGAGCCTGGCGGGCTACAGTCCATGGGGTCCCAAAGAGCTGGACACGACTGAGTCACAAGCAGCAGCAGCAGCAGAATCTACACAGAAATTCTTTTCTTTCAAAAGAGAGTTTTATGTTTACAAAACAGACTCACAGACACAGAAACAAACTTATAGTCACTAAAGCGGGAGAGGGGACAAAAGGGGTATGGAATTAACAGGTATAAACTACTACACATAAAGCAGACACGCCACAAAGACCTACTTTATAGACAAGGAACTCTACTCAGCACCTTGCCATGAGCTATAATGGGCAAGAATCTGAAAGGAAAGCATGTTTATAACCAAGTCCCTCTGCTGTACACCTGAAACCAATGCCACATGGTATCAATAAATCAACTATATTTCAATAATAAATATGAATACTGGCTACTCTGGGGAAGGTTTGCAGAGGGTCCAGGTGAGGGAAGGGGGACTCTGGTGAAGGGCTGATGTGGTAAGTGGGCAGGGTGTCAGAGGGGACGGCGGAGAGAACTGGGAACGTTTGGAACGGTTCTGAAGTGTGATAGAAACTTCTAGTGGATTAAAATGAGGTGTGAGGGAGCAGAAGAATCCAGGCTAAATCCTTGAATTTGGCCTTAGCAATCAGGCAGACCTGGCAGCTCCTGGGATGGGAGGGAAGCCTGTCTGCCCTGCTGCTGTCCCTGAGGGCGGGAGGCCGAGACCAGGCTGCAGCTCTCAGGGTTTTGGGGGCGGGGAGAGTCACGAGAGGGCAGAGGTGACCAGACGGGATAAGGGAGGGAGGGTGGGTGGATCAGGGGAGAGAGGAGAGAGAGAGACAGAGAGGGCGATTGAGAAGGAGGCAGGTACATGTGAGTGCAGTTATTGCCTGAGACTTAATGTCACTGGACTCTAAGCCCCACTAGGATGGAACCCCCTCCTGATCCATCTGTGTCTCACACACACGTAAGTGCTGTTCACGAGTTCATGGAGTGACTGTGGACTTGTCCCTGGTCGAATCCAGATGCCACAGGGTCTGTGTTCAGCCTGTGCTCGGTTCCCCTGGCTAAGGAAGGCCAGACACTGGGCTCCGACTTCCTCCAGGGCTGAAATCTTTGAAGTGGGGGCGCCTCCCAAAGCCCACGCCTGACCATCAGCCCTTCCGCACACTAATCCCTTGTGAGTTTAGCACACTAATCCCTTGTGAGTTTAGCAGAGCCTGTCTCTCCAGGTGGAGGACTAAGGGGAAGGAAAGCAGCAAAGGTGGTTTTACCGGCTCTTCCCCCACCCTTGTCCCCAGGACACGTTTCCAGGGAGGATCACAGGGTCCCTGGCTACTCACACTCATCTCATCCACCGCCCTCCCGTCTCAGGATAACCCTGAACAGACGGAGCGGGCCGTTGGGTCAGCGCAGGATGACCAGCCCCGCCTCCACAGGGGCAGTGGCCTGGGTGCTCTGCCGGGGACAGTCCCACTGAGCCCCACTGGGTGCGTGACTGGAATCTGTTTGCAGAGCGGCCGCCCTGCATGCACCCCCCTCACCCTGGCTTCGGGCCACACAGCCAGGCCGCCCACACACAGCACACTCCAGTTACACAGCTGCCCTGGTCGCTGCGAGGCCAAGGCCACACCCCAGCCCCCAGGTAGCTGGGGCGCCCATGAGCACAGGGAACCTGGTCCTAGGTCACCAGGAGAGGCAGGCGGAGGCCCTGGTTGCCATGGATACAGAATCCCCGACTGCCTCCCTTCCCCTTTCCAGGACTCACCGTCTGGGCTTCGTCCAGCCACTCGGGGCTTGTCCACACTTGCCAGGCGCACCTGAGTCTGGGCCCAGTGCCAGCCCCAGCCCTTCTGACCTGGACCCCCTGGGCTGGGAAAGTGTTTCGGCAGCAGTGATTACAGCCGCTGGGCCGGGTCCCCCACTGTGTTACCTCTGAGCCGACAGCTGCTGACTTCCTGCGCCTGTCACATCTGCAGGTCTTTTCAGCTCTGCCTGCAGGGCCCTGCACACGCCAGGCACCCACCGGCTTTAGCATGGCTTCCTCTTCTCACTCGCGGCGGCCCCCTCCCCCTCCTGGGGCTCCGGGCTCCCAGACAAGTCCTGGCTTGAATCTCACCGCTCCAGAGAGGCCTTGGCCAGCATGCCCCAGTCTGTGCTGCTGCCATCCGCTCCGCAGGGCTCTCATCACCCCCAAACCACCCAGTGTTTCTGTTTATTATGCGACCCTTTCTGCCTTGACCACAAGGCGCCTAACAGCACAGATGCTTTCCATGTGTCCCACATTTCACATGAGAGCCGCTCGATAGAAACACGTTTGAGACACAAGCGATGCCGACGGTGTACATACCTTCCCCATGCCGACAAATCTCAAGCCCTGCTGGGTTCTGTAAAACGTTTGTAACGGTAACAGAGGGTTGAAATTATTACTCAATATTTCAATAAATGATACAATAGGAATACGACAAAATATAATAGGAAATAAAAAGGAATGAAGTATGTACAAATTGGATGAACCTTGGAAAGATGATGCCAAACTCGGGAAGCCAGTCGCGAAGGCCACATTGAAGGAAATGTCCAGAACAGGCAAATTCACGCAGACAGAGGGCAGATGGGCGGTCCCAGGGGCTGGGGGAGGGGGAGTGGGGTGTGACTGCTGGTGGCCCCAGACTTCTTTTGGGATAAAATGTCCTGAAACCAGATGGTGGGGACGGCTGCACAACTGTGTGAGGTTACTAAAGCACACTGCTTTGTGCAGTTTAAAGGGCTGCATTCAATGACATGGACTCAACCCCAGTAAAACTGTCACTTTTACAAAGTACCAGGCGGTCGCTCCACATTTCAGACTGTGCCCAGAGAGTAAAGAGAAGCGAGCGGTCATCTCAGACCTCACCCTGGAGGTAACGCCCGTTAGCCCCCTGGCGAGGGTCCCCCGCATGCTGCTCGGCGCCCGCGTGGGGCTGGACGGCCCTCACGGCCTCTGCTGAGATGAGAACATCTGGAGACGTGACTTGGTCCCTCAGGGACCCAGCTCACGTCGGAGGGTCGGTGGGAAGCTTCCTCTGCTCCGGGTCAGCTCAGGACAGAACTGTGATGAGGGGCGGGGAAGCTCTGGGCTTGAGGAGACACCCCCCCTCTACATCGGGTGACTCTGACATAGCAAAGAACCAGCGGATAAATCCTACAGAAACGGCACCACGTCACAGACTCTCTGCTGCAACCCGCTTGCTCTGACTTTTCCTCCCAACCCGGCATATCGGACAGCCTGCCAGGTTACCATCGGGTGCTCCAGCCAGCTCAGGCACCACCTGTGTGCCAGTCCACTGTGTGGAGGCCGCGTGATGCACCCGACAGTCCCCCAGGGAGACCACCTCCTCCAGGAAGCCTCGGGGGCTGCCCACACCACCCCTCCACGCTCCGGGGGGAGAACCCCACGCCCGGGGACCTCCTGATGCTGGGGCCTGTGGGCCGCTGCTTTGGCTTCCTTGCCAGAACTGCAACAGAGTGCTTATACCAGCGGTAAATACTGAATGAATGAATGATCCAATACACTGAGGAGGGACGCTGCGGCATCACCCGGGGCCTGGGCAGCTCTCCCAGGTGTCTGCCGCTGTGAGACACAAACCACCTTGCCTCCACACTTGGGCAATGTTCATATTGATGAAGCATTCTCCTGCACATGCCTGTTTCTGGTTGCTTTTTTAAAAACATCTCTTGAACGCCAGTGAGGGAGAAGGCACACCCTTCGCGCTGCTCCAGCTGCGTTCAGAGAAGAGGAAGGCCTTGCCCGGCGTCCCCAGGCTCCCCAGGTGAGGCCCCCGGCGGGGCTCCTCCAGAGCCGAAGCGGGGTCCTCCCCGCCAGAGGCTCGTGGGCAGCGGAGTCCGCAGCTGCGTCCCCGGGGTGGCCTGACCACCTGGGCCCCGCCAACCATGCCTCAGAGACTGGAGAGTTTTACAATCCATGTGGGACCAGTGCTTTAGCACCCCAGCCCTCTGCCCGCGCCCAAGCCCCCTCTCCAGGCCCAGGGGCTCAGGGAGCCTGGCCTCCCCGCGGTGAGCCAGCCCTCAGGACCCCGCCCTGAGCAGGGTCTCCAGGCTCACCCTCCTCCTGCAGCCTGGGATGTGGTCCAGAGACCAGTGCAGGCTGTGTTTAGAAACTTTTACAGCAGTTTGACAAGTAACTTTCTATCTGGAGGGAGAGCAGAAAAAAACAACTTTCTAACTGTCGATAGAAACACAGATAACAACAACCACAGAAAGCGCTTACGTTGAAGTAAGTCACAGGTCGTTTTCCTTCCTTCTCATTTTTCTAGTCTTTCATTTTTAGTGTTTTGCAAAAGCATTAGATTGGAAAATCAAATCAAAACAAAACAAAGCAAAACCAAACTGGTCCTGCAGCACAAATAGTTGCAGAAGCTGTTCACCTCTTCACCTGAGCGGACGTGCTGACCGCAAGGGTCCTCAGCCCCTCAGATGCGCAGGCAGGACAGCGGGACTTGGGCGTAGGGCGAGGGGGGAGCGGTTGCAGTTAGACGAGCTAACGTGGAAAGCAGCCCTCCCCTCCCTTCTGCCGGTTCCAGGACCATCTATCCCCACAGACGGAGAAAGCTAGGGGCAGACAGAGAAGGGGCCACGGTGGCTGGGGACCCGGGGACCCGGGGACCCGGGTCGGGCAGAGCCGGGGGCAGCAGGGGCTGGGTGGAGAGCCCCGGGGGAGGGCAGGCCCCGCCGGCAGGCGCCGTGTGCCCAGCGGTCTGAGCGCCAGCGGGTGCCCGCGCCGCGCAGCTGCCTGGTGGTCGCGGTCCAGGGAGACAGAGAGCCGTCCCATGAGGCCCGGCGTCAGTCTCGGAGGAGGAGGCTTCCCTCCTGAGTGAGTCACGGCTCCCGAGGGCCTGACCCGCCCCCACAGCCAGGGGCAACCCCCGGGGACGCCCCGCGTCTCCTTCCCAGGCCGAGGGTCTCCTCGCGGCTCTCCGGCGGAGGCCCACCCCGCCCCTCGCCTCGCCCAGGGCTCCGGGCCCTGCGGGGCCTGGCGCGGGGCGAGGGGCTCCCACCCCCGCCCGACGCTGTGTCTCCCTGACCCCGGTCCCCCAGGAAACGCCCACTGAGGACGGGGTGCGGGGAGGCGCCCTCCTGACCCCCGGCCCACGCAGCCCGCGGGAAGCATCTCGTCCTCTGGGACTCAGAATCCCTGGCCCAGGGCGGCCTGGGAGGAGCGGAGGCCTGAATCACCGCCAGCGCCGCGCCCACGCCCCCAGATCGCTGCCCAACCTGTCCTACAGGTGCGCCTGGCTCCCAGCCAGCACTTACGGGAAGGACGGATGTAAACAGGACAAGGGGCGGGTAGAGGACAGAGGCGCCCTGGTCTCTGCTCGGCCCTCACTCAGCCCGGGGTGCTGGGGCCGGGGACACCCTCGCCAAGGGGCTCCACACGAGCCTCGGGGGGTCCCCACTGCCCCACGGATCCCCTTGCCCGTCCCCTGGGGCTGTCCCCGGGGCAGGTGCTAAGTCATTGGCCAGAGGTGGCCCTGGGGCTGCTCAGGGGAGAGGAGAGGCCGTCAGTTTTTTTCCCCAAGGGACGGGGTAGAGGGCAGGAGACTGAGGGGCGTCTGAAAGGGCCTAAGCAGACTCGGGAGAGAAAGTGGGTCCACCTCCACCGCCTGGTGGGGCCCCTGCAGGTAACATGCCCGGGAAACTCAAGCACCGCTGCAGTGGGCGGCGATGCCGAGACCTCCGAGGCCCTGCCTGCCCCTGCCCCCATCCCCACGGGAGGACAGACCCTGGGCCAGAGGAATGTGCCCAGACCCTGTGCAGCAGATGCTAACAAGGGCGGGCCAGGGCAGGGGGTGCTGGGGGCAAAGCAAACAGCGCTGGAGGCCTGGAGCCGGAGACAGCTGGGAGGCCTGCGAGCCCCACACCCGGGACTCCAGGGGGTTCGAGGGTGCTCTGCATGAGGAGCCGTGGATGGTCCGAGCAGAGGAGAGTCCAGAGCCGAACTCAGAGTTCCCTGGATCACTCAGGGTGTGGGATAGGGATACATTATATACTCATATGTGTTGACGTATTCCTATCTATAGCACACTACGTTAATATAGCATTATTACATGTTAGTTATTAGTTTTAAATTTTCTCAAATTGTGGTACAATATACACAGCATAAGGCTTCCCCAGTGGCTTAATGGCAAAGAATCTGCCTGCCATGCAGGAGCCGCAAGAGACATGGGTTCGATCCCTGGGTCAGGGAGATCCCCTGAAGGAAGGCCCCCCTGGAGGAGGGCATGGCAACCCACTCCAGGACTCTTGCCTGGAGAATCCCATGGACAGAGGAGCCTGGCGGGCTCCAGTCCACGGGGCCAACGGGGTCAGACACGACTGAGCACGCAGCACGTGCGCGGCACAAAACTCAGAGTTTTCACCACGTTTAGTGGCATTAAGTGCGTTCATGCTGTTGTCCAGCCATGGCCACCGTCATCTCCAGGACAGCTCCTCTCCTAAGCTGAAACTCTCCCCTGTTAGATACCGCGACGCCCACTCCCTCGCCCCGGGGCCCCCGGCCCGCTTTCTGTCCTGCTAACTGGCTCCTCCAGGGACCTCACACGGAAGGAACTGTCGGGGTTTGTCCCGTCTCTGCTCACTACCCGGAGCTAGTTTCTTGTTCTTGTCATGAGGGGGTACGGACACAGCCACGACCACCTCGGGGTCTTCCTGGGAAGACCCGAGCAGGTGGCAGACAAGCAGATGATCTGAAAACTGTAAAGCGCAACTTGAAGGTCAGGCGGCAGGACGCTCAGCGGCAGGCAGGGGCGCGCTCGCCTGAGCCAAGGGGTCCTGAGCTTCCTTCCAGACCCGAAGGGACAGCAGGCAGTCACCACGCCCCGGGCTCCGAAGTCTGTGGCTGCTCGCAGAAGGCCCTCGGAGCCTGCTGCCCTCAGCTGGGGCGGGGGTCCTGGTATGGAGTCCCTGCGATCCTCCCACTGCCACTCACCACACGTCTCTCCACCGCTGGGCAGAGGGACGGGGCCTGCCCACCGCAGGGCAGAGGCACGGGGCCTGCCCACCGCGGGGCAGAGGGACGGGGCCTGCCCACTGCGGGGCAGAGGGACGGGGCCACCTCTGCTTAGCCCTGAGGCTGCTGGCCACCTCAGCGCCAACCCAGGGGGACCCCCGTGGGCAACTGCACACAGCAGCCGCTCCCCTCGACGGCTCCTGGGCACGACGTCACGACAGGGTGTCCCCGAGGAGGCTGGGAAGCCCAGAGGAGAGCCCAACCCAGCCTGGACAATGGCAGAGGCGGTCAGGGAAGGCTCCCTGGAGCAAAGATTGCCTCACCTTCTGCTCAGTAACAACAGCAAAAGAGGCTCAAGGACAGATGCGCCGCACCACGTGGCTGACAAGCTAGTGTGCTAAATCGCTTCAGTCATGTCCAACCCTGAGTAATCCTGTGGACTGTACCTGCTAGGCTCCTCTGTCCATGAGATTCTCCAGGCAAGAATACTGGAGTGGATTACCAGGCCCTTCTCCAGGGGACCTTCCCGGTCGTGGGATCCAACCCACCTCTCTTACGTCTCCCGCCCTGGCGGGCAGGTTCTTTACCACTAGTGCACCTGGGAAGCCCCCTGATACGCCTGACGTCAATCAATCGTCTTGCTAGTTCCATGAGGTAGGAACCTTTAGCATCTCCACTTTACAGCAAAGGAAGCTAAGGTTCAGGGAGGTTCAGACGCTCACTTGGGATCACACAGCCCACAGGCAGCAGCGTTAGGATCGGAACCAAAACCTCCACCGTCCATGCCCCCACACCCCAGGCTGCCTCCTGAAGGGCAGGGTCTCCTGAGCTGCGGGCAAGCATCTCACTGCAGTGACTCACGGCTGATTACCAGCTAGACTGAGGTGGGATGTGGACAAACATTTCTAAGTTCCTGCTACTGCTGCTACTGCTAAGTTGCTTCAGTCATGTCCGACTCTGTGCGACCCCCTAGATGGCAGCCCACCAGGCTCCCCCGTCCCTGGGATTCTCCAGGCAAGAACACTGGAGTGGGTTGTCATTTCCTTCTCCAGTGCATGAAAGTGAAAAGTGAAAGTGAAGTCGCTCAGTCGTGTCCGACTCTTAGCGACCCCATGGACTGCAGCCCACCAGGCTCCTCCGTCCGTGGGATTCTCCAGGCAAGAGTACTGGAGTGGGGTACCATTGCCTTCTCCGAATCTAACCAAGAGATGCAAATTCAGGTTCCTCTTCTCCAGGAAAGCAGTAACCAGCACAGGAAACCCTGGATGTCGCAGAGATAAAAGATTTCCTTTTGAATTATTTTAAGTAAACAGAAGGTCCTTTTGTGAGGTCTCAATCCACATCTAATTAAACTCTTCCAAGCGTCACATAAAAATGCTATCAACGGTGTTCTTTTGTTTTTAACCGTGGAAAAATATCCACAAAATGAAATCAACCGTTTTAAAGTGTGCAGCTCAGTGGTATTAGGTACATTCACGCTGTTGTACAACCATCACCACCAGCATCTCCAGAACCAACACCCTGTCCCATCAACACTCTCCCCACCCCCTTCACCTCTGCCTCCGTGAGCTTGACTTCTCCAGGGGCCTTGCATGGGTGAAATCGTTCAGCATTTTCACTTTGCTTCTGGCTTGTTTTACTGATAATGTCAAGGGGAGCCTATTTACAGGGGAAAACATTGGGCTAAGTCACAGTTGAGGACTCTGCCTGTGTGGCCACGGCTCAGGGGTGACTAAGGCAGGAAATCGTCAGATGGGGACCGCGGAGGCCTTGCTCACCCCGTCTGCTCTGGACAAGCCCAGAACTGGACCTGCTTTGCCAAGAAACGTGCTGGAACAGGACGCAGAGGACACAGGGAGGGGGGGACAAGGGGCACCCAGGGGATCGGCCAGGGGCCACCTGGCTGCTCCCAGGGCCCGGCTGTGGGGCTGCAGCCCCCTGTGGAGGCCCGGGGGCAGCTGACTGAGGACTCATCTGTGGGCGCCCCCACCAAGGGCTCAGTTTCTCCCTCCGGTCTGACCGGTTGGCACCGAAGCCCAGGCTCTGAGGGGCTTGGGCCCAGACACAGCTCAGACGTAGAAACCAGCGGCTGGTGCCCTGTATCAAACGGTCTGAGTCAGAGGAGGAGATAAGCTCAGGGCAGGATCTGCGAGACGAGAAAGTGAGGCTGGGATGCCCCCGGGCTGGGCCTGGGTCTGAGCAGCGAAGGCGTTTCCAGAAGGAGGGGGTCCTCCCCACCAGGGAGGGGGTGGCATCTCCCAGACTCGAGGCCAGCATGGACTGACTCCTGGCACCACCGCCCAATGGACCAGAAACGCCTGGATGTGATAGTTCGTACATATTCTATATAAAGATGCGTAACCTAAGTGTACATGTAATATATGATGAGTGTATGTATGTAATATACATATATGTGTATACACATATAATTTATTAAATTTTTATGTATATACATCTTTAAGTCCAGAATCTTGTATTTTTCTAATATATAATTTGCATTTGCATTGGTAGAGGAGGACATTTTACCAATTTTTATGGTCAGTACATCTATCTCTTGGACTTCCCTGGTGGCTCAGACGGTAAAGCGTCTGCCTACAATGCGGGAGACCTGGGTTCAATCCCTGGGTCAGGAAGATCCCCTGGAGAAGGAACTGGAAACCCACTCCAGTACTCTTGTCTGGAAGATCCCATGGACGGAGGAGCCTGGTAGATTACAGTTCATGGGGCTGCAAAGAGTCGGACACGACTGAGCGACTTCACATCTATTTCTGAAGGCAGAATATTTACACAAGAGCCACAAGTGTCTTGAAAAGCAGCCCCGTTTTAAAATTCTCAACAATCACAAGGAATCTTCTTTTGAAAAAGGACATAATTCTAATGTGAATGGAGTCACCATGGGGAAAAAAAGAGCTCCAGCCAAATTCTCTTCTGCGCAATGTTGCCTGGGGGACAACATCTCTTAAGGAGAAGAATTCTATTTTTTCCCAGTTGAGAACTTTCTGTTTCAAGTTGCTCATGACATGCTGAAGTTGAAGCTCCAATACTTTGGCCACCCGATGTGAAGAGCCGACTCATTAGAAAAGACCCTGATGCTGGGAAAGATTGAGGGCAGGAGGAGAAGGGGACGGACAACAGAAGATGAGGTGGTTGGATGGCATCACCGACTTGATGGACATGAATCTGCGCAAACTCAGGAAGATGGTGGAGGACAGGGAAGCCTAGCGCGCTGCTGTCCGTGGGGTCGCAAAGAGCTGGACGTGACCGAGTGACTGAACCACACCAACCATGCAGTCCCCGTGTTAGTCCAACCCCCGGGTCCGCTCTGCGGCGGGAAGTCCTTTCTACGTCAAACCCCAAGGACAGAGAGGGGCTGAGGTCTTAGCTGGTAAAACATATTTTAAAATATACATCGTACATCTTGGTTCAGAGGCAAACCTGCACTTTTCAGACAAGGTGAGATGAGTTAACGTCCACTCAGGCTCGCCTGAAATGCGGGCCACTCTTTGCCATCAGGAAGCGCCACGGAGGTGTCCCTTCACACACACAGCCGAATGTGTGTGGCGCTCCTGAGCGCAGCGGCAGAGGATACAGCAGAGGTCACCGCCCGGCCCGGCTCCGGCCCTGGGCACCTCTGTCCCCCGCCCTGTGGACCTGCCCCCAGCTGCTCCGGGAAGGCTCTGCTCCGGGCCGGTTAGCCTCGCTGCTCTCGGGGTGAGGTCATCCTCTCCCTGGGAGGCGAGGCCCGGCGGCGAAACCAGCCGGGCCTGCACCTCGGGGCTGACGTCACCCACCCCGCAGGGCTGCTGCCCGCCAGGCCGCCAGTGGGCTCGAGCAAAGGGCACATTCCTGGCTGCGGTCGCCTCCCTCACCGTCTGGTGGAAAGCCCCGGCCAGCCCCGGGGCCCTGGTGCGGCAGGAAGGGCGGAGGTCCAGGAGAGGGTCCCCGGTGGGTACTGGGGGGAGGAGGATGCGGAGCAGCGACTCTGCACAGCCCCAAGCTGCGGGCCCGCCCACCTCAGCCCTGGCTCGCCCATAGGCACCCTGGGCCCCGCGGGGGCCCCAGCCCGTTTCCCGAATGAGGACGGCCCCTCTTCTGTGACTCTCGGCCCCTACCCTGTGCCGGCTGCTCTCAGGGAGGATCTATTTCATCTCCAGGACAGGCCCAGGTGATGGGCAGCAGCAGGAGCCACACCTGTGGGATCGGAAGGGGGGTGCAGGGAGCCAGGAGTGCCTGCCCAGGACCCCCACCCAGCGTCCCGTACCTTCCACCCTCCGACTTTTCATACCCTTTCCTCGCAAACCCCAGGCCCTGCGGGATCTCAGGGAGGAAGGTCTGTGATGAACTGACTCACACACGCATCCCGTCCAGCCCGGGAGAACAAAGATGAAAATCAGTCAGGAGCAGAGAGGCCAACCTTTTACCCGCTGATCAGAGCTAAAGGTCAGAGGTCACCAATCGGGGATCAAAAGTGATAGCTAATGGCCGTTAATTTCTTTAGGAAGTTTGAGGTGGGAATTCACGTGGGGGACAGTGCGCAGTGGTCGGGGTCGGGGGGCGGAAGGGACGGGTCCCGCGGCGCTCAAGTCCTCACAGGGACAGACGTCAGCAACAAGAGCTGATACTCAGCTGGGCTGATGGGGCGGGGCTGGGGGGAGGTTTGACGTCTAAGTGGACGCGCGGGTGACTGCCTGGCTGTGGCGGGTCAGGCGGACTCCGGGGGGAGCAGCGTCCATTCCACGCCCAGGGCAGTGAGGAGGCTGGGGGCAGACTGCAGAACAATCGGGGGTGACCCGAGGTGGGGGGCCCCAGCTTTCCCTCGGAGGGAGAAGGAAGTGCAGAGGGTCTGAGGGAGGAGCGGTTACTGGGGACAAGCGGGCAGGTCGGGCCACGGAGGTGGTGACAGGGTCAGATGCAGGATGGGTTTTGGACAGAGAGCCCACAGAACCTGCTTCCGGATAGAACAGGAAGCGAGAAGAGGGAGGAATCAAGGCTGGAAGCACCGTCCCGAAGGCAGATGGCGTCCGGTGCAGGGGGGGCGTGCGGGGGGAGGCGAGGAGCCGTTTGGGAGCTCTGGGAGTCGGAGCTGCCGGTGGACAGGCTGTGGGGCGGCCAGACCCTCCGGGCTGGACCTCAGGGCCAGTCAGCGCTCCCATGCCGTCTGACCGGAGAGCCAAGTGAGGTCACAGCGAGGGGCGTGAGGGCAGGGCAGGCCGCCCCCGACTCTGGCTCTGCACCCAGACGGGGAGAAGCCAAGAAGGGGCAGCCGCGGGGCGGCCGGGAGGCCAGCAGGGAGGGTCTCGAGGAGCAAGGTGAGGGCAGGCCTGTCACGGCTTCCCCAGAGCAGAGACAGCGAGGCCTGAGACCAACCACGGCTCGTGGGGGCGGGTGACCAGCACCTGGCAGGTCTAGGGGACCACGGGGACCCTGGGGAATCCTGGAAGGCAATGGGGGCCAGAGACAGCACATGGGTTCTCTTCAGACTCTTTGCGACCCCGTGGACTGCAGCCTGCCAGGCTCCCCTGTCCATGGGATTCTCCAGGCAAGAATTGTGGAGCGGGTAGCTATTCCCTTCTCCAGGGGATCTTCCTGACCCAGGGACTGAACCCTGGTCTCCTGCACTGCAGGTAGATTCTTTACCATCTGAGCCACCAGGGAAGCCCTTCTCTTAAAATGGAAGAAATTAAAGAAGTTAATAGAAGAAATGTATATGCCCTTGGCGCTGAGAAAGTAAAACGGGCGACATCTAGGGTGAGGGAGGGGCCTCCTGGACCAGGAGGGGAGAAGCCAGCAGCTCCGGGTGGACGTTGGGGAGTGGTGGACACCGTGGTCTGAGGGCTGAGAGGGCAGACAGGGAGCACGGTCTTGGAGTGGGCATGAGGAGGGGAGGGGATGAGGGCAGGGACGCACTGATCCTCTAAGAGCCCGAGGGGCTCAACCAGGGAAAGGGAGCCCCCAGGCCACCTGAGATTCACAATCAGGAATTGAAACCAGTTGCTCAATTTCAGTTCATTGACATTTTAGGCTTATAAGTCTTGCTTGGGGCGGGGCGGCTGTCCTGTATATTGTGGAGTCTTAGCATCCCTGCCCTCTGCCCCATTTCCAAGCCATGAGCACTTGGCTGATGAAACGTTGTCTAAGCTCTCCCGCGTTTGAAGACACGCTCCCCTCCTGGTCCTGCTCTCTCCCTGCCTCTCAGATCACCCCGACTCCTCCTCCGTCTGTCCTTTGACCCCCTCCCCTCTGTTTTCTACACGCTCTCCTTCAGCGATGTCTACACCTTAGCTTTAACCGTGGTGTGTGTGCTTGGTGACCCTAAAACCTGTATCTTGGGCCCACACCTCCCTCCTGAGCGTCCCAAGCTGTCAGGTCCAACAAGGCGAGTGGCAGCATCGGTTTCCTTTCTCCTAAAGAACGGCTTCCGCCTCCCCGCGCCTTCACTCAGAACCTTTGGGTCGTCTGGACTCTGGCCCCAGGCCCATCCCTGAGTCCCACAGCGCAGTGGACTCCGGGGCTGTCCTGCCCTGGGCGCCCCCATCCTGATCTCTGCAGCCATCACTCTGCCGGATCCTCCCCCCTTACTGGGAACTGTAGCCGCTGGCTGGTGCTGACCCTGTCTCCAGTTTACCCCGTCAACCTCCCACTACTCCGCCATCAGCAGGGTGCTTCCACTGTTGCAAGCACCTCAACTCCCTCAGCAGCTACTCTCACCCTCAGGGTCCACACCCTTCACAGCCTCACTTCCCACCACCTCTGCCTGCGAGGCTGGGCTCCAGTCCTACCCGAATTCTGACCGTATGCAAGGGACCGACTCATTTCACGTTTGCCCAGGATGCTCTTTCTACCTGGATGCCCCATCTCTGTGCCCAGGCGAGCTCCCCGCGCCTTCCCAAGCCCAGCCACATCTGCTTCCCCGAGCTGTGCTCTGTTCCTGGCTTCAGTGTTACTTTGTAAGAACTTTCAGGCGCTTTCATCGCGCGAGTCATCAGGGGATGTGAACACCTGCTCGCTCATGGCCTCCCGAGGGGAGAGTCCCTGTTGTGGCTGCCTTTGTGTCATCAATGCCTGGCACACAGACTCTTCAGTGAATCACCGTTTTTAATAGAGACGTAGTATTTCAGATTATAAATAGATGAGTCACGCTCTAGTTGACCTATCCCAAATATCAGATGTGCTGTTTGCTTCACGTTTTGGAATCACTGTTTATTTTTCAAAATGAAGGAGACCCTTGTCTGCCTGTCCTCTCCTCTCTCCTTTCCGGCAGCACGTGGGATCTTAGTGCCCCCAGCAGCGATCAAGCTCATGCCCCTGCAGTGGGACACAGAGTCTTAACTTCTGGACCGCCAGGGGAGTCCCTTCTTTTTTATTTGAAGAACAGTACGACTTTTTTTGTAAAAGAAAATTCAGGCAATACAGAAAGGCTTGAAAACAAAGTAAAAATCATGCATGATCCCACCATCGAAAGATGGTCTTTCTCATCAGGCTGATATGTCTTCTAGGCTGTTTTTTATGCACTCGATTAGCTACACATTTAAAAACCAAAACTGAGACATATTGCACATGCTGTTCTATAAGCAGCTTAACAGTGTATCTTGAACATTCCATGTCATTAGATATTCATGTATCATTTTGAATGACTATATACATATGACAATTTATGTCATAAATCCCCTCTCTTTAGATGTTCTAAATGTTATCAAGGTGCTGTGAATCTTCCTGTAGATGTGTTTTTGTACCCATATCTGATTATTTTCTTAAAATACAGTTCTTGACATAGACCATTGCCAAGGGGGAAGGGGTTAGGAGAAACACAGCCTGGGAGTTAGAATTAGTGTATGTTAGATATTACATACAGGCTGGATAAACAACAAGGTTCTGTGTAGCAGAGGGAACTATATTCAATATCCTATTAAGAGAAGATAAACCATAATTAAAAAGAATATTTTTAAAAGATTGTATATATATATATATATATAAATGATTCCGTTACATATATGTATATAACGGAATCATTTTTTGGTACAGCGGAAATTAACACACATTGTAAAGCAACTATACTTCAATAAAAAATATTAAAACTGGAGACAGTCTGCAGTCCTTGAAGTTGAATTGTTGGATTGCACACTCGCGCAGTTTTAATGCTCTTGCCCAGGCGTTCTCCAGGAGGTTGTACAATGTCACCCTTCTAGCAGCAGCAGCCCCAGTCCCCCTGCCACGACCACTACTGGGTATTACCGTGCGTTTCCACTTCAGTCCTGGATGGGGTGGACGGTCTATGTTTCCATTCTCTTTGAGAGAATACCAAGCAGCTTTGAGGCCACCAACTGTCAGATGATCACACGGTAGATGCTTAGTAAGCATTTTATGAATGATGAATGGTGAGTGAAGGCAAGTTCATGAAGGGTACATAGCACCTGGCATACTGGACTTGGGTCAGAGATGCAGGACTCAATTCCTGATTCCAGGGATTCCCTGGTGGTCTGAGGTTAGGACTCCATGCTTTTACTGCTGAGGGCCTGCATTCAACCCCTGACTGGGGAGCTGAGAGACCACAAGCCAAGTGTCCGAAAAACAAACAAAGCAACAGAAACACTTCCAAAAATCTGGTTCCCTGGTTTGTGCAGTCACAGACAAGTCACTGAACTTGATTAAATCACGGTTTACTCAGTTGTGAATTGGAGAGCGTAATTCTTACTTGATGTGATTTTTGTGAAGTTAATGAGATACTGTGCTTTAAAACAATGCGAAGAAAATTGTGGAAGTAATACTTACATATGATAAAATGCTCAAATAGTCCAGCAAGTTGTGCTATAGAAAGTCTCCTCACCCCCCGACTCCCTCTCCCATCCCAGACACAACACAGGTTTACTCTGTGTCCTTCCCGAGAGTCTCTCCCCACCCCACCCCCATAGGATACTAATTACACACATTGTTATCTGTCTGCTTTTTCCACCGAATCTGGTCCACAGCTTCCTCCTTCCTCCTCTGGTGTCGTCTATTTAACCGCTTCTCTATGAGCAGCCATGTAGACATCATGCTTAAGGCACAAGCTCTGGGATCAAACTGCTCAGTATGAGTACGATTCAAACATACCAGCTGGGACACCTTGAGTAACTGGCCTTAGTTCTCTGCTCCTTTGTTTTCTCATCAATAAAATAGGGGTGCTATAGACCCACCTCAAAAGGCGGCTGTGCAGATTCAGAGTCTGCCTGTGTCAAATACTAACAACATCTGGCACATAGTAACCCCTCAATAATGTGACTTACTTTTAAATTTGTTTCCAGTATTTTATGATTTTCAAAAAAATATCCTGCAATGATTATCCTTGTGCCAATCCCCTCCCCCGCAAAGAACCAAGCCCAGGGTACAGGGGTGCCAGTCCTGTGCATGCACATGGATGGAAGGCCTGTTTCCACTCAGGACACAGAAAGCGCCAAAGGGCTCACTCAGGCCCTAAGAACAACAACAGAGATAAACTCCAGAATCAGGAAGCTGAGGTCACAGGACAACCAGGTAACCTGGGGCCCGAGGAAAGACAGACCCCCGAGGGGAGTGGGCCAGGACAGACTCACCTGAGTAGGGGGGCGGGTACAGCCCAGGAGATGAGAGTTTTGTGAATATGTGTAACAATATGTGTAAGGAATTGCTGAAGGCAGAGGGAGGCTCCTGACACAGCAGCCCTGGCGTCACATCTCCTGGACTCGATCCTCGGGCCTCTGCACGGATCAGGAGAAAGACGAGTGGGTGAGAGGCTGGAGGGGGCTCCCACGGGTGGGGGAGGAGCAGGGGGCGGAGAGGGCAGAGGGGAGGGCAGGGGCGGAGCCTGCAGGTGCTGGGGGGCAGGAAGCAGGGGAGCCCAGGGACCCCTGACAGCAGCGGGTCTGTAGGGGGTCAGGCACCTCGTGGCAGGGACACAGTCTGGAGATACCGCTGGTCCTCACGGCTGGGCACACGGCGCGCACGGAGGGCCCCGGGTGGGTGGAGGCCAGGGAGGCCACCCTGAACAGTCGGCCAGCCCAAATGCCAGCAGTGTCCAGCACGGAGGCCCACGCGCGGCACAGGCCTGCCAGGGCCGGAGGTGGGGGTGCCACAGACAGCTTGGGGCCATGGGCTGTGGGCCGTGATCACTGAAAACTTCCTGCCCTGGAGGCCCAGGTCCACGGCGGGGCCTGCCCAGGGGGAGCCGGACCAGGACGTGGGGACATCCTGAACCCAGACCCCCGGCCACCAGGACAGCAGGCCCCAAGATGAAGCCGTCTGCATGGAGCAGAGCCAGACAGAGGTCTTCCGAGGCCGGGGCGCAGAGGGACGGGGAGAAAGGCCAATGCCGGAGGAGCAAGGGGCCGCGGCAACTGACCAACACCGCGGCAACTGACCCGCTGCGATGGCAGCACAGAACTCAGACCGACCTGAACCACTGCCCAGATGGACTCAGCGCCCTGGGCGCCCATGCACACACAGCCTCCTAGAAGCGGCACAGCCATAGCCGGCCATGCTTGCCGTTTATCTCAGTCCCTCCTGTTCTACACAGACGCCCCTTGGACAGCAAAGTGATCCAACAAGTCCATCCCAGAGGAAATCAACCCTGAATATTCACTGGAAGGACTGATGCTGAAATGAAGCGCCAATATTTTGGCCACCTGATGTGAAGAGCCGACTCACTGGAAAAGACTCTGATGCTGGGAAAGATTGAAGACAAAAGGAGAGGCGGGCGACAGAGGTTGAGACAGTCAGATGGCATCAATGGACATGAATCTGAGCAACTCTGGAAGAGTGAAGGACAGGGTAGCCTGGAGTGCTTCAGTCCACGGGGTCGCAAAGAGTCGGACATGACTTAGGAACTGAACAACGACAGCAACACAGATGTAGAGCTTTTCATAAAAAATCATGAGACACTGAAAAAAAAAAAAATCAAAGGACAAACATCTCACTGTCAAGAAGCAAAGTTACCAATACAACCAGGTTCTTGGATAACTCAGGTGTTAAAAGTTCTAGTGGGAAAGTGGGCAAGCAGGAGGAGATGAAGAATCTGAGCAGACACGATGAACACTGCGGGTGCCTCAGAGGGATGCTGGAGACGCGAGTGGCTTCACGGGATCCTGCGAAGACTGAGTACCTGAGGGGGAGGAGAGAAGGGATGAAAGGACTCCAGAGCTTGCTGTGAATCTCTGCGCAAAGTCCCAGCCTCTCAGAGCTGAAGACTCCTTGCTAAATTGAAAGGACTGACTCTTGCCTCTGGGTGATTGACATGAAGACAGGCTGTGGGGACGGCGGTCCAGTGGTCAAGACCCACGCTTCCAATGGAAGGGACACAGGTTCGATACCCGGTTGGGGAACTAAGATCCCACATGCCATGCGGTCAAAAATTAAAAAAATTTTTTTTAAGAAGAAAGACTGTGTAGGCAGCAGGTGTAAATAACAGCCTTTGGAGATGTCTCATCTGTTGACACCTGAAGTTTTTTTTTTTCCCAAAATGGGAAATAGTTCAGTTCTTTCTTTAAATAATTTTTATATATTTGTGTATTTTTGGCTGTGCTGAGTCATATATACAATTTAATTTTTTTTCAGAAAATAGTTGTCTTCCATGATGCCGCCCAGAGATAACCGCTAACATTTTACAGAAGTGTATCATTCTACACACAGTGGATGCAAACCCACTTTCTTCCCACTTAACAGTACTTCGTGGGCAGCTGCATGTGTCAGCAAATCTGCGGGCTGCCTGTGGTGTGAACCGGTGTCACTGCTGCGGAGAGCTTCACCGGCACCGCCCCTTCAGGTGGCACCTAGCTTGGTGCCAGTCCTGTGTGATTATACCGCAGCCGTAAGGAGAGTCCTGCTGTGTGTGTCTTTGTGCATCTACCCAATCATTTTCTTCGGAAAAGTTCTCAGATGTGAAATTGCTTTTCCAGGCCTTTAGACAGCTTGTCAAATTTTTCTTCAGAAAGTGTCTCCTAATTCATGCCTAGACCAGTGGCTGCTGGCAGGCTCGAGTTCCTTCACAGCCTCTCCAGCCCAGACCTCAGGGGGTGTTCTTTTCCTTCTCTGATAGTGAGAGGCAGTGATCTCTTAGCCTTAAGCTGCTTGCCCGTCAGACGGTACCACGGAGGACAGTACCTGTTCTGTCTGCAGCCCCCAAACCCCAGCATTTGCGCGGACCTCCCCTCTTGGCTAGAAGTCAGCCAGGGCGCCAAGCCTGTGATGCAAAGACTCTTGAACCCGGTGTGCTGGGCAAACCCATGGGTCAGGCCGAGGAGGATGGGTCAGGAGATGCTGGGACTCTCGCACGGGCTGGGCACAGGTCACTGGGGCTGGCAGGTGTGGAGTGGGCAGGTGAGGCTGAGTCATCCAGGACTCTGGGTGTGGTTTCCTGGATCAGCTCCAGAGTTGACACGAAGGTTCCAGTAACGGGTGGCTGAGCTGGGCTAATTGCTGCTGGTGCTGCCCCAGCCCTACCCTGCACGTAGCAGGAGCGGGGGAGGGGAGAGGGGGAGGGGGAGAGAAGAGGAGGAGGGGAGAGGAGGGAGGGGGAGGGGAGGAGGAGGGGGAGGGGAGAGGGGGAGCAGGGAGGACAAGGAGGAGGGGAGGAGATGGAGGAGGGGAGAGGAGGGGGAGGGGAGAGGGAGGGGAGGGGAGGGGAGGAGATGGAGGAGGGGAGAGGAGGGAGGGGAGGGGAGGAGATGGAGGAGGGGAGAGGGGGAGGGGAGAGGAGGGAGGGGAGAGGAGGGAGGGGAGGGGAGGAGATGGAGGAGGGGAGAGAAGGGAGGGGAGGGGAGGAGGGGAGAGGAGGGGGAGGGGAGAGGGAGGGGAGGGGAGAGGGAGGGGAGGGGAGGGGAGGAGATGGAGGAGGGGAGAGGAGGGAGGGGAGGGGAGGAGATGGAGGAGGGGAGAGGAGGGAGGGGAGGGGAGGAGATGGAGGAGGGGAGAGGGGGAGGGGAGAGGGGGAGGGGAGAGGGGGAGGGGAGAGGAGGGAGGGGAGGGGAGGGAGGGGAGGGGAGGAGATGGAGGAGGGGAGAGAAGGGAGGGGAGGGGAGGAGGGGGAAGGGGAGAGGAGGGAGGGAGGGGAGGAGGGGGGGAGAGGAGGGAGGGAGGGGAGGGAGGGAGGGGAGGGGGAGGGGAGGGAGGAGGAGATGGGGAGATGGGGGAGGGGCATCAGGACAGGAATGAGGAGGCTCCCCAGGGGGCCTCAAAGACTGACACTCACTCTTGGTCCTCCTGCAGGATCCCAGGAAGCGTCCCCAAGCCCACTCTGCACCTGGCCGTGGGGCTGAGGAAAGGGGCAGGGGGCCAGGGTGGTGCGCTCCCCTGCCTGGGAGGGCCGGGGTCCCCCTCGCAGTGAGGCCTGCGGGAAGCTGACGGGGGTCTGTGCTTGGGGATCCCTGGGGCTCTGCGGTCCTGGGGGGCCCAGAGCTGCACCAGCATCCCCACACACCCTGTGTCCTTGAGCAAGTCGCCATCCTCCTCTGAGCCTCAGTGACCGCATCTACAAAATGGGCGTGTTCACCTGGATCCAGGGCCCTGTCCACAGTCACTGGTGGTGGGTTATGAGGCAGGACCCCCCTAGGGCACTGTTCTTCCTGAAGAGATGTCAGTTTGGGTAAGAGTTGTCAGTTTGGGGAAGAGTCGGGCTTCCCTGGTGGCTCAGACGGTCAAGAATCTGCCTGCAATGCAGGAGATCCAGGTTCAATCTGTGGGTTGGGAAGATCCCCTGGAGAAGGAAATGGCAACCCACTCCAGTATTCTGGCCTGAAGAATCTCATGGTCAGAGGAGCCCAGTGGGCGGCAGTCCACGGGTCGCAAAGAGTTGGACACGACTGAGCCACTGACACTTTGGGGCGAGTCTGTGAAGAGCTTGTACGGATAAATCGCGGGGGGTGCTGGACCGGGACAAGGCAGCTGGGTAGGGGGCCCTTGGGCACCAGCTCAGAGGCCACCATATTCCGGGGTGCATGAGGGCCTGCATACGTCATGCACCAGCTGGGCTGGAAAAGGTCTTGAGGTGAGAAGTTCGGATGCTCCCATTAAGTCCCAGGTGGCCGGTCCCAGGACCTCACGGTGGAGGCGGCTGTCTGTAGCCCACCTCCGGGGAGGCCCCGTCACCGGTTGACTGATTGACAGCCTCGACGAGCCATCGTCTTGCAGGTAGAGGGGTGCGGAGGAGCTACTTGTCGGGGAGCAGTAGGTGGGGGTGGGCACAGCTGTGTCCCCTCAGGGCCAGGCGCCAGCCTGGGGGGACTGACGGAGGCTGCGGGCCGGGCTCTGCCTCCCCAGACGGTGGTCGCGTGGGCAGTTGGCACAGCGTGGCCAGATCTTCTGGTTCTTAGGAGAAGCCCCCACCCCGTTACTCTGGAAATGGCTCTGATTTTAAGGACTTGGCAACGTGTTGCTGTCGTGCGGTGCAGACGCACCTGGAGGGGAGCACGGGGTGGCGGGGGCGGGGCCGCGCAGGAGGGTCCCCGCGGGGGGTCCCCGCGCCAGTGAGCGCTCTGCTCTGCTGGTGCCACTTGGGAGTCGCTAATCGTTGTTTTGTTTTGAATAATTCTTAACTTGGGTCTTCATTTTGCACTGGGCTCGACCTGGGTGCGAGGAGACCTGAGCCCACCTAGCGGGAGGAGGGGAGGTAGAGGCCGTCAAACATGGGGGGAGGGGAGCTGGTGAGTAAGGGCCTGGGCTGGGGGCGGGGCAGGCCGAGGCTGTGACCTGTGTGTGAGTGGTGCGGCTGTGAGCTGGAGTGTGTGTGTGTGCGCGCGTGCGCGCACACACAGGGGAGGTGGCGGCGGGCAGGGAGAGGCACGGGCCAGCCTGACAAATATTTATCGAGCCCTGCTCTGCCAGGCCTGGGGAGGCCTGAGATGAGTAAGCCTGGCCTTGCCTGGAGGCCCCACAGCCCCTGAGGGCAAGAGGGCGTAAACAGCGAAAGGAATTAAGGCAGATGGGCAGCCCCCGGGGAGGTAGCTGGGGAGGGGAGACGGGAGCGAGGCCGGCCCTCCCCCGAAGACACATCCCGAGGGGCTCCCTCCCCCGCCAGCAGCCTCCCACCCCTCGGGGGCAGGGAAGGGGTGGCCACGCCCTGGGGCGTGGGTGAGCGCAGCGCCCCTGAGGCAGGCTCCAGCGAGGATCACACCCCTGCGGAGGGAGCGAGGCCCCGCCCCAGTCCCCCCAAGGACCAGCAAGAGCCCCGGCTCACTGCGGGGTCACCGTCTGTCTCTGCCTCTGACCTTGGGTCAGCGTCCAGCCCGGCAGGGCCCGGCCTCCCAGTCCCCTCTGAAGGCTGTGCGGCGGCTGGGAGGAGATAGAGGAGGAGGAAAGCGCCCCATAAACTGCAAACGGCAGGACAAAGGTCAGCGCAATGTGGGCTCAGCTGCCTCCGGCCCTTTGGCACAGGATGAAGGGCGGGCCGGCGCTCCCACCCAGCAGACCCTCACCTGTGCCTCCCAGGGCGGGGGTCCTGGGTGCCCGGTGCCCACTCTCAGAAGGGACGCAGACAGCCAGGTAGCCCCTCCGGGGGCGTGAGGACCCCGATAACTTGGTTGGAGAGGTGAGCACAGTGCCTGGCACAGCCATTTTCAAGAAATGAGGTGATTGTTGGGCCTGGACCCCAGCGGACAGAGCAGACACGGAAGCAGGGGCAGCTGGAGGCTATACCCCCTCCCTCTCTTGCCAGGGACCACCTTCAGAAGGAACACCTCTACCCAAAGGACTCCAGGGGATGCTAGCTTCTCCCATGGCTCCATCCGCTCCCCACGACTTCCCCACCCTCCTCTCCCAGGTCCTGTCCTCCAGGGTGAGTGAGCCCTCCTCAGTACATGTGCACACGAATGTACACACATGCACACACATGTACATACACACACGTATATGCATGCACACACGTCTGATCCCTCTGATCCCTTCCTTACCCACATTCCCTTAGTGAATAATCTGATATTTCTAAGACAACTAAAGAGCATTTCAGACCCACAAAGTGGCCTTTCTAAAGTGCTGACGGGAAATTGCTGGCCCCACGGGGAAACTTCAGGAGGACGCCCAGGATGGCCCCTCAGAACCCAGATGCATCGTCCTGTGCACACAGAGTTGCACCTTCTGGAATCCGCTGCCCAGCCCCGACCAGAGAAGCCGCTGGGAGCCAGCGTCTCAGCCCACGCCCTTGGCCGAGTCCCTGGGGCCGCCAAGCCGTCTCCCTCTTGGGTGGGGGTCACGCGGGCAGGGCCCCCCCGAGTCTGTCTCACATGCTCTTCTCGCTGTGTTTTTCCCTCCATGAGCTCATAACTGATTCCACGTCTGACAACGAAAGCTCGGATTTATCTGACGGTTACTCAGCCTGCTGTCGACTCGGCTGGAATGCACAACATCTACTCCTTGAGGCTGGACATGCACCCCCGACTCCTCAGCGGACACGGTGCACGCTGGCCCAACCTGGGAAGCGGGCAGCAGAAGCCTGGTTCAGCCCAGGTCACCCGGCCGGTGCCTTGTCTGCAGGATGGCCTCACCCACCCCCAGCCCCAGCTGGCAGGCCTGCGCCCTCGAGCCTCAGCGCTGGGACGGGGAGCCCACCCCAGGGCCTGCCCTGCCTTCACCTCCGACCAGCAGAGCCCTGCCCTGGTCCCCTTTCCCAACCCTGCTGCCTGCATCCAGACCAGAGCTGCAGAGTTTAGTGCACAGGTCGCTAAGACAAAGGTTAGAAAAAGTCCAGAAGGCACTTTATTGGAGTGCCCCCCCTCACACGGGGAGGGAGCCCAGAGCCCCGTCCCTCATCGGCCCAGCAGAGGGCCTCGAACAGTCAGTGTGGGACCAGTGCCCAGTGTGGGAGGCGTGGGGAGGGAACATCTTAGAAAAAATAGATCTCTATGTACATGTCCGTATTTATAGCACATAAATTAGGGAGTGCGCTGACCCCCGCCCGCGGAGTCCAAGCATTGAGCAGGGAGGACGAAGCCAGTCCAGAGAGAGAGGGCCCCCTCTCAAGGCCGGGGCCCGCGGCCTCCTCAGCCCATCCAGCCTCTGCAGGAGGCAGGTGTCCCCAGCTGGGGTCCAGTCAGGTCCGACGCGGCCCAGACAGAAGGAGCTGCACGCGCAGCGACGGCCAGTGCACAGTGACCTCAAACTCCAGGCTTGTAATTCCAAAAGGAGGGCAGCCCACAGAGGCCACCGGCCCCAGAGGCCAGGACGACGCTGACGGGACCCAGAGCCTCAGCTGCTCTCCACGGGGTGCGCGCCCGCATGGCCGGGCGGTCCTCCCAGGGGCTGCACTTCACGTCGAGCATGGTCGCAGGGTTGGTCCGACCCTCAGTTCCTGTGTCCCACCACCTCCTCCTCCTTCCAGCCACTGGAGTTCCTTCCAAACTTGTAGACAAGTCGCCGGCCGTCCACCCGCTCGAGGATCTCCCGCTTGTAGTAGTACCTGAGGGGGACGGGTGGTCAGAGGTGCCAGGCAGGGGCCGACCTGCCCAGAGTCCTCAGGTGTCCTGCCCACTGAGCTCTGGCCCAGCGGAAATGGGCCTGAACCACGTCCTACACAGGAGGAGCCTTCGCTCCCTCACCCGGCTCTGTGGGGAGCACCTGACCCTCCCCGGGACTCTGCATGGAGCAGTGTGGTCTGGGGGCTGGAGGAAACCTTAGCGATGGTCTGGGAGGAAACTGAGGTCCAGAGACAGGCAGCTTAATTCCTTCAATGGTGTGGGCCATGGCTAATGCCCTTTTCACCACCAAGTGCCTTTCATGGGACAAGCCTTGCAGATGATACAGAGAAATGCTCATCAGATCAAGTTTAGTATGTGTTGCAGGCCAGTCAGCTGCATCCCAGGCCATCGCTCATCTGCATGAGGGGCGGGCCCTGCGGTTCCTCACCACAGGGGCCTCACACCGGCCTGAGGGGTGGCACCCTGATGGTGCCCACGGCGACCACCTCATGGCTCACACCGGCCTGAGGGTGACACCCTGACGGCACCCACGGCACCCTGACGGCACCCACGGTACCCTGACAGCGCCCACGGCGCCCACCTCATGGCTCACACTGGCCTGAAGGTGGCACCCTGATGGCGCCTGCGGCACCCACCTCATGGCTCACACCGGCCTGAGGGTGGCACCCTGACGGCGCCCACGGCGCCCACCTCATGGCTTACACCAGCCTGAGGGGCGGGACCCTGACGGCGCCCGTGGCGCCCACCTCATGGCCCTGCTGTACCCACGGCGCCCTGACAGCACCCTGACGGCGCCCACCTCATGGCCCTGCTCAGCTTCTCGTAGGTCATGCTGCTGTTCTTCTTCTTCTGGCCCCACAGCTGCGCCACAGCCTCTGAGCGCAGGAACTTGAAGACACCCTCTTGCCGGTTCTCCCACTTCATGAGGCCCTCGTTGAGCTCCGGGTGGATGAGGATGTCACGGATGAATTCCCACAGGTGGGTGCCTCTGGGGGCTACAAGGCCAAGCTCCATCAGTCAGCGGCCCAGGCACCTGTGGCTCCCCCAGCCTGCCCCAACACTGTCTACTGATGGCTGCCTCCCAGCCTGGCCCAGCACTGTCTACTGATGGCTGCCTCCCAGCCTGGCCCAGCACTGTCTACTGATGGCTGTCTCCCAGCCTGGCCCAGCACTGTCTACTGATGGCTGTCTCCCCACCTGCCCCAACACTGTCTACTGATGGCTGCCTCCCCGCCTGGCCCAGCACTGTCTACTGATGGCTGTCTCCCCACCTGCCCCAACACTGTCTACTGATGGCTGCCTCCCCGCCTGGCCCAACAATGTCTACTGATGGCTGCCTCCCCACCTGCCCCAACACTTGTCTACTGATGGCTGCCTCCCTGCCTGGCCCAGCACTGTCTACTGATGGCTGCCTCCCAGCCTGGCCCAGCACTGTCTACTGATGGCTGTCTCCCCACCTGCCCCAACACTGTCTCCTGATGGCTGCCTCTCTCCTTGCCTACACCACTGGATAGCCAGGAGAGCTCCAGCAGGACCACATGTGACACGGCACAGAGGTTTAACCTGCTCAAATACTGATCAGCGTCTAGCTGGGATATGAGAGCCATTGAGACACAGTGGTACCACCTTAAGGAGCTCACAGTTTGGAGGAGTCATGGTAAAAAAGCAAATACACCAGTGGGTGGTGAGAGCCCAGCAGGAAGGGGAAGGAGCCAGCCCCCGCCTGGGGGGCGAGGGACGGCTTCTTGAAAGAATAACCCCAGAAGCAAACAGGCCCCCTTCGTGTGGAGGGGAAGAGCTGTGGGACCCTCCTGGTAGCTCCAGGGCCGGGAGCCCACCCACGGCCTGAGGCCAGCATGTGGAAGGGCCACACCTGCAGAGCCCTCAGGGGCGGGGCCTCCAGCGGCCAAGCCTCAGTCCGTGCCTGAGCCTGCCCGGACCGCCAGCACTGGGTCCCTCGGGCAGGAGCGCTGAGTCCAGCCCGAGGCTTTCCTCCTGTAGCCGTAGCTGCCCCCACACAGGACCCCCTAGCCAGGCCCCACCACTAGGCTGTGACCCACTCGCACCCCGGCCCCGTGCTCCAGAGCACGTGGAGGGCCCCGATCAGGAGGAGAAAGGGCCAGCCCGCCTCACCTCGCCCCCAGCCCAGGGCCCCGCGATGTGGCCCCCCACCCTTGGGCGCCCGCTGACCGTGCTTGCTCTTCTTGCCTTCCAGACACTCCCGGGACTCTTTACTCAGCTTTCGGGGCCGGCCCCTCTTCCGCTTCCCATGCTTAAGATCCCCCTTCTTGTAGTCAGGAAAGCCGTCTGTGGGGGGAGGCGGAAGGTCAGGAGAGGGAAGGCCAGGGGCTGGAGGGGCAGCCTCCCTCCAGGACTCCCTAGAGGACAGCAGGGGAGGGGGCACCCACGGGGACCAGGAGGCTCCCTCTGTTTACCCCCAGAAAAGAGCTTGCTGTCCGGGGCGTCCAAATCCACGTCACTTCCACCGGAGTCCGAGGCGTGGGGGCTCTGAGACGCGCCGGTCCCTGAGGGGCAGGTCAGAGTGAGCCCCTGACACCCTGAGCGCTGCCTACCCAGGGCCTGTCCTCAGAGAGCCTGGGCGTTGGTGGCCAGTGGAAACCAGCGCTCAGGGCATCCGGGAGGGCAGCCACGGGCAGACGCCCGGGGGAGGGCTCACCTGCGGTGGAGACGTCGGAGCTGCCTGGGGAGGGTGCCCCTGCGCCGAAGCTGCCTGGGTAGGGGGGGCTGGGCTGCCTGCAGTCCTCAAGCATCTCCTGGGCAAAGGGGCTTCCCTGGTCTGGGGGGCAGAGGTGAGCGGTCAGAGGGGGCCCTGGCTCTCCCAGCTGGGGGCGGTCAGGCTGGGGAAGGATGGAGGAGGGGCTCTCACCAAAGGGGCCTTGCTCCCCGAGGGGCTCCTGGAGGGCCAGGCTGTCCTTCTCCAGAAGCTCCATGATCCAGCTGAGCTCGTCGGGGAAGCTGGAAGCTGAGGAGAAGAGGGTCAGAGCCCAGAGGCTCGCCTGCCCTCCCCTCCCTGGGGCTCTCTCTCTGGCCACACCCGCCCTGCCCGGGGGCCAGGCCCCAGACCAGCCTCCCTGATGGGGTGGGGGGCACTCACTGAGGTCCCACAGCTGTGAGTAGAGCTGGTCCCCCAGGGGCCCGAACAGCAGGCGCAGCTCCTCGGGTGTGCAGCGGCACAGGGCCGCCCCGTCCAGCTCGCAGCGGGAGAGGTCGATGGTGCTGGGGTCGTACTTGTGCTTCTCCGCCTGGTAGCTGACCCAGTCCAGGACCTGGGCCTTGGACCACAGCTGGGGCTGCTCCCCCAGCCAGCTGGCCTTCTCTGCAAGGGGCCGGCGCAGTCAAGGGTCAGCCCCCTCTGGCGCCCGCCGGGGATTCCCGGGGTCCCCCCCTCCCGACCAGGACGGGGCCAGGTGATGGTGCTCACAGCACCCCAGACAGCACCCCCCAGACACGTACCCCCGAGCCCCAACACCCCAGCCTGCCCCCTGCCCAATCCTTTCCCGTCCCAGGCTCTCAGATGGATGCCCCCTCGCCCCAAATGCCCAGCCCCTCCTGAGACCCACCTGTGCCCTCCAGGGGCATCTGCGGGCTGCCCAGGGCCAGCACCAGGTCATCGGCCCCAAAGGTGGGCACAGAGGGCACAGAAGCAAGACTGGGATCGTCCGAGCTGTACATGGTGCTGAAGTAGTTGCTAAAGACGTTGCTGATCTCACAGGTCGCAGCCATGGGGCTCCCTGGGAGGAGGGGGAGGCTGGTGAGGCCGGCACCCTGCCTCACCTGCAGGCGATCCTGCTCCCACCAGGCCTGGGGCAGTTAGAGCCCCAAGGGCGGGAAGGTCAGCCTGTCTTGGGACAAGCTCTCCTCCAGAGGGGCTCCAAGGTCTCAGAGAGGGGTGTGAGTGTGTGGTGAGTGGGGCACAAGGCCGGGCTCCCTGCTCTCCCCACCTGGGCCCGCGGAGGGGACCGGCCGTCATGGCCACTCCGTCCTTCCCTTGCCGTCAGGACACAGCCCGGCCTGCCCGCTTGCGCAGGTTCAGAACTGAGCTCCACCGGCCCCTCCCCGATCCCCAGGCCAGGCGGGGGTCCTACCGTGGCAGCTGAGGGTGCGGCAGGCAGGCTAGGGGCGGCCGGCGGAGGAAATCCAGGGGAAGGGGCCCCGCCAGGCAGCCAGGTAGCTAAGGCTCCGGCTGCGCTCCCAGCACACTCAGTAGGGGCGTTGGAGCTCCGCCCGCACCTGGGTCTTTATAGGCGCCCGCGGTAACCTGAGCTGGCGGCTCATTGGCCGAGGGGATTTCCTGGCCTTTAGACGGGGCTCCTGGCCCAGGTGATTTGCATACTTTGTGCCACTTGGCCGGGATCCAGGCCGGCGGTGCTGGGAAGTCAGGCCTGGCTGGTTTAATGATTGTCAGGTCCGTCACCCGCACCCTCTGGGGCTGGGCACAGGGCAGCGGCCTGGGCGGGCGGCCGCTGGGTGGGCATGTGCCCTCTCTGCTCAGGAAATTCCTCAGGGGGGTCAGGCTGGGGCTGGGCAGAGGGGAGGGGAGGGGACGGGGGTCAGGGCTGGGTCAGGAAGGCTACCTGCAGGTCTGAGGACTAGGGGTGGCGGGCAGGCAGGGGGCAGAGGTCTGGAGAAGACTCCGGATGCGGGGCAACACTCAGGGCTGCTGGACAGGCAGCAGCAGGGCCCCAGCCACAGGCCCACCACCGGCAGGAGGCCAGGGGCACGGTCTCGGCACCCTCTGCCAGACGCCACCTGAGCCTTGGGGTTGCTGCAGCCATGTCTGGGGGCCCTAGCTCTGTCAGAAGGACCCCCCTACCTCCCTGCCCCCGACAGAGCCGCCTCTGGGGCCACCGAGCTAGGGGGCCAGACTCCTGCAGCCGTGTTTAACCCCTCTAATTGGCCTAACCAGCACAGGCCTGCTGCCCTCTAGCGTCGGAGGCCCGGTCCCTGGGCCCAGCTCGGTGCTCTTCGGGGAGCAGGCCCTCTGCACAGCCCTATCTGACCCTCAGCAGGGCCCTCAGGGTGGCAGCTCACGGCTCACAGACTCGCCCGGGCCATGCGGGCGGGTGAAGAGGGGCTGAGGTTTAAATCCCCCAGCTGGTGTGCCCCGCAGACGGCCTCGCCCTCCCCGTGGGCAGGGGACCCCTCCCACCCACGTCCCCTCCATGAACTCAGCCGTAACCGCAAGGGCTGTCCCGAGACCACGGAGGCCTGCATGGGGGCAGCCAAGGTCGGACCCTGGGGTCTCCTCCATTTCCCACCCTTGAAGACAAGGCTCTGTGGGCCTAATAGCCCTGGGTCTCCTCCGGATCTTGTTTTTTACGCATCAAAGATGCAACATCTGAGCACCCCACGCCCTCCTCCTTGGTCAGCACCAGGGCTGGGGCGGCTACCTGCTCAGTCTCCCAAGTGAGCAGACTCCCCACCCCCGCCTCGCTTTAAGCCCCAGTAGGACAAGGAGGTCTGAATCAGGGGTCGGCCTCCGTCCCATCGCTGACACTGCCAGCTGCCCCGCTCTGGACACTGAGGTCCCAGCCCCTCCCTCGGCCCAGGGGTGGGGGGCCAGGCCAGACTCTCGGGGGGAGAGCTCCCCAGCCCTCCAGGCGGCCTCCCCCACAGCCCGAGGCACGCCCTCTACCCTGGCCCTTGGAATGTGGGCGAACTGGCTCCAGCCTCAGAACAGCTCAGCTCACGTGCTCCTGAGCCGGCCCTCCGGGGCAGCAGCCACGGCTGTGACCGACCGAAGAGGGCCTTGGAGGGGCCAGGCCTGCGGGGGCTGCACAGGATGAGTGGGCAGACGAGCCTTCCCTCCAGGGTCAGCCTGTGAGACGCGAAGGCAGGTGGGGGGCAAGGCCAGGGCCGTGGAGGGGGTGGGGAGGGTGGGGGGCAGGGCCCCAGGACCCTCTCTGCCTGGACAGGACCCAGCTCACCTCCAGGGTGGGGCAGGGACGACAGCGCGGGCCCCCCTCCAGCAGGGTGCGGGGGTGGGGTGACGGCTCAGGGTGCCTGGCTGCGCCGCTGGACTCGCTGGACTCAACCCCGGCTGAGGAAGGGCCTCAGGGTCCTCGGTGTCCCGGGGTCCACACAGAACCGAGGCTGAGCGCCTGGACAGTGAGGGGGGCCGGGCCTTCAGGGTCCTCGGTGTCCGGGGGTCCACACAGAACCGAGGCTGAGCGCCTGGACACTGAGGGGGCCACAGCATTCCTCACCTGTAACAGCAGCCCGGGGTAGCCCTGGGCCAGCCATGGAGATGGTTTGCTGGATGGGGTGGGGGTCCTTTGCTGACCCCGCAGCCAGGACAGAGCCACAAGCGCTACAGAGCCCGGATCTAGGAAAAGCCGCTTGGAGATATCTAAGTGCTTCTCTGTGACCCTCCCCTCCGGTCACCCCACTCCAAGTTGCTAACTGCTTAGATACCCACGTGGAAATCAGAGCTTGGAGCGAAGTTCTGGGCAGACTCTACTTCTGACCACAAACTGAACTGCAAACCCAGGAGCTGGGGGGCAGAGAAAACACTCCAGGGCTCAGCCATCTGCAGCAGCGTTAAAGAGGAGGGGCGGGCGAGGCCTGTAGAGGAGGACCTGCCCCTCCAGGACAGTGGCCACCACTGATGTGGACACTCTTCCCACAGAGCCCCGCGCGGCCCTGCTACTCACAGTTCAGGGGCACCCCACCTCCAGCCCAGGCCCCCGAAGGATGAGGAGAGCGTCCTGCCCTGGCCCGCTCAGAACAGAGTGGGGCCTGGGAGAAGGAATTTCAGTCACCAAAACACGTTTCATTTAAAAATATTTATTAAAATAATGATTAAACCTGAAAAAAGAATCTCCAGAAATCAGCCCTTGGCACAGTATTTCAAGAATCAGCAAAAAAAATTAAAGAAGAAAAAAGAAAGAAAAAAGAAAACCCTTCCTGCTCTCCTGAGACCCTGGTGGTGGGGGGGAGGCCTGCTACCCCCAGCCCAGGGAGCAGGGAGGTTCTTGGTCACAGGCCGGGTCCAGGGCCGGCCCATCAGAGCAGAAGCCCAGCGTCGGGGAACAGGTGCCCTCGTGGGGCCTTGACCTGGAGCAGCTCCTGTGCGCCGAGCCTGCAGAGGCCAGGGCGGGGGCCTCTACCTGCCCAGGGGCTCCACGATCTGCTGGACGTAGTGGACCACATTGCTGTGCAGCTGGGGAGCCGTGGCCGCAAAGGTCTCCTTGGCGAGGGTCCGGGCGGCCTCACTACCCGCCATCATGGCGTGGTACAGGGGGAGGGTGTACTTCTGCTTCCCCTGCGAGAGAGGCTCGTGCTCAGGGCCTGTCAGCCAGCTCGAGGGTCTGCGGCCCTGGCCCCTGCCCCGGGGCCCATCTGACAGCTCGGTGGGTCTGCGGCCCAGCCTCCTGCTGCCCCAGGGCCCAAAGGGATGTGGATTTCAGTGCTGGAAGGGGCCGCAGGGAGAGTTCCCAGACAGGAGGCCTCGTGTTCTGGAATATTCTTGGAGGCCACAGACCCACAGGGCTAGGTCTCCACGCTCACCCTCCTGGATATGTCCACACTTGACAGAACCAAGTGGGGTGGGCACACAGGAGGCTCCACACTTCAGAGCTCTAAGAAGCCAGAGCTCCGAGGCGGCAGCACACGGCCAAGACTGCAGTGCCTGACCCTCAAGCGGGGCTCCAGAGGACCACCCGCAGCCAAGAAGGAAGCCGCGCCCCAACACCCACACCTGACGGTCACACTCAGGATGCCAACCCCCGAGGCGGGGCGCTCAGGGGCTCGGGAGGCAGCCTGACCCAGCCTGGTCCGTGGCCCGTCGCCTGCCCTGCTCTAGAGTCTCGGAACGACCTCCCCAGCAGGGCAGCTGGCATCTGAACCCTCAGACACAGGCCTCCCCAGGCGACCGGACCCTTGGCTCACCTTCCCTCGCTTCTCCCAGCCGCTGGCCTCTCCCCCACACTGGCCCTGCTGACACATGACCCGTCTTGCCTCCCTCCCAGCGTCCGGTCAATGCTGACCAGCTCTTCCCCTCGGGCCTCTCCAGCTGACCTGCACAAGCTCCCAGGCTGGGCGGTCTCCCCCGCGGGGTGGCACCACGGCCTGCTCTCGGGACCTGCCAGGCCCTTTGCCCCAGAGAGGGTGGCCCGCAGGGCACGGCGCGCCATGTGTCCGAGGGGGACAGGGAGCTGGAGGTGCCCACCTGGCTGTGCAGGAATTCCTTCACTTTCCAGAAGTCCTCCTGGTGGTCGTTCTTGAGGACAATCTGGCCCCATCGCAGCCGCAGCTCTGCATTCTGGGCGTTTGAGATCTTTGGGTACGTCTCTCCAAGTTTCTTCACGTTCCCTGGAGAAGAGAAACGGGGCATGAAAGACTCTGCCAGCAGAGCCCTGCGCCGAGGAGGCTGTGCATCTGCCGGAGGCCCTCCGGGGGCTCCAGAGTCACGTCTCCGAGGGCTCCAGGCACCCGCTCATCCTGCGTCTTAGGGCCCGACGAGGTCGTGCCCTGGACGTGCGCCTGCCGCAACTCCACAGCTCTTCCACCCACCTTCTCTTGACGTCACACACACGGGGCCGTCCCTGCTGGGCCAGTGCTCCAGACTGCGCTTCCAAAGCAGGGGGCCCGGCTTCGACCCCTGCCCGGGGCAGTAGATCCCACATGCCGCAACTGAAGAGCTCGAACACCGAGACTAAGATCCAGCACAGCCAAATAAGTAAATCCAGTAAGTATTTAAAAAAGTATATCAGTAGGGTGAGAGGGAGGTTCAAGATGGACGGGACATATGTATGCTCACAGCGGATTCACACTGATGTACAGCAGAAACCAACACAATGTTGTAAAGCAATTATTCGCCAATGAAAAATTTTAAAATAATAAGGTAAAATGTATACATATTTCATACCGACCTCCTACGGTCCTTCCTCCCCAGCCCAGAGTGTGTGCGCCCCCCAGACGTCCTGCCCGCCGCCCCTCCCACCGGCACCGGCTAGCCGGCATCTCGCTCTGCTTTTCTGGGGTGCAGCCCTTGGGACTGTTTCTGGCTGAGCAGCAATGGGGCACTCGTGCTGAAGGGCGGGGGCCGGGCGGGGCCGCACCCCCACCCTGCCTACGGGCTGAGGGAGGGCGTCACGGCGAGGGGAGACCGCGCTGCACGGCTGAGGACCCGGCGAGCCTCCGGCTCTCCTGCCGGGTAGGCGTGCAGACGCTCCACCCCACGCTGACCCACCCCCGCCACCGCCCAGGAGGCACAGGTGGCACATCGCCTCTGCCCCAGCCCCGAGGGAGCGGCCACCCTTTCTCACCGGGAGGGAGTGGGGACTTCTGGAGGATCTTATCCAGGAAGTACACCAGCTGGTAGGTCTTCCAGGCAGAGGTGGGCATGGCATCGATGGCCCTCGGGTCCAGCTCCTCAGCCGCCCACAGCTGGGCCAGCTCCTCAGCCGGCCTCATGAGCGAGTCCCCAGGGGAGAGGTCTGGGAGGTAAGGCGGCCAGCCCGGGGTGTCCAGCCAGCGATCAAACTCGAATCCTGCTTGGCAGAAGAAGACCCCGTCAGAACTCCCCAGGAGAGCCATGGCCAGCCTCCCCAGGCAGCTCCCGAGACCTCCCACCTCTGTCCGCCCCAGGTCCTCCCCCAACGCTGACACCACTGCCCACACGGCCACCCACTCTGCAAGGTCCCAGCCCCGGCTGCCCCCCTTCCCACCTGGGCCTGTTCTGTGCTGCAGATGAGCCGTCAGGACAACGGCACACGGCCCGCCCCCACGAGCAGAGCAGCTGTGCGGACGCTGCTGGGCTCTGGGGTCCTGCCCTCACCAGCCAGCAGGGGAGCTGGCTGGACGGTGCCCAGCACAGAGCAGGAAGCAGGGGCACACCTCAGGGGTCACAGGCCATGCTCACCCCTCAGAAAGCAGGCCTCCCACCCGCTCTCCAGGCAGGGCAGCTGCCCCGGTCCTGCCCGGGGAGCCCCCTGGGGCGGCAGCGGCCTGGGCAGAGCTCAGGGTCTGACTGTGTGTCTCAGAGACACGGAAACCAGAGGGCAGAGAGGAGCACAAAGGCCAAGTTGGGGAAACGGAGCCGGGGGTGGCGGAGGTCCTTCTGTGGGGTCCTGGGGCCACCCCAAAGCACCAAACCCAGAGGACACACTGGTCCCTCGGGGCAGAAAGCAGACCCCACCCTCCACAATCCCCTGGAAGCCCTGGGCCGGCTCCTCTGCTCACCCGGGATGGAATCCACCCTCTTTCTCTTCAGCTCAGGGAAATAGTCCAGGAAGAAGTCCAGGAAGTCGTCAGCTAAGATGCTTTGGAACTTGAACTGGTCCACGTAGGCCTGTGAGGATGAAGGGGCGGCACGGTCGGCTGCCCAGAGCCCCCACTCTCCCGCAGCGGGGTCCCCAAGCTCCTCCGCCCCCACGGCCCCCTCACCTCCAGCGGATTACCTTGAGGAAGTCGTCAAACTGGCCCTGGTCCCCCACCAGGTGGGCCAGGTAGGAGACAAAGCAGAAGCCTTTCTCGTAGGGGGTCTCGTTGTAGGTGTCATCCGGGTCAACCCCTGCAGAGAAAGCTCAGGATTCAGAGCTTCAGAGCAGCGTGGAGAGACTGACTCCCGCTCCCCAGGGCAGCCAGGCCAGGATTGTTCCTGATCCACCCTGACGTGTCTCCAGGGGCCTTGAGAGGGACGACAGGGGGAGCCGGGGTTGCTGTGCTCAGGGGCCTGCCCAGCCCCACAGTCACCCCCATGTGCAGCCGCCCACCAGAACAACGGCGGTCTCTGCAGACACTCTGGAGCCAAGTTAACTAACTGTCCGTCTACAGGGAGCTCTCCATCGGAGTCAGAGGCTTCAATTGCACAGAAAGGTTTAAATTAGTCACACGTGGAAATAGCAATGTAAGGAAACAAAAATCCATGACCTCGGAGCAGTCACAGGCTTTCTGGGTCACGCCCTCTGTACGGACAGGTGACCTCGTTCTACAAACCCCAAGAGGCTGAGCTGACCAAGGACAGGGGGCGGCAAAGGGCCTCGAGAGTGACAGGGACCCGGACCAGCAGGGCAACGCGGAGCCGCTCGGGACTGGCCGGAGCAGCTAGGAGGGGCTCGGGGGCTCCTCCCTCCCAAGGGACCGGGGTGCATCGGCGGAGCCGCCGGGGCTCCGAGCATGGTGGGGCGGGAGGGCCCTGACCTGGCTCGATCCTCACACGCAGCTTGTTCAGCGGGTGGTCCTCGCCTGTGACGTCCATGTGCTGCCGCAGCAGCGCCCGCCCGGTGGCGGCTTCCAAGCAGGTGTAGGCGGGCCCTGTGGGGCAGAGGAGGAGCTGGCACCCCACGTGCGCCTCCCCAAGGTGACCTCTGAGCCGGGGGTGCTCCCTGGGGACCGCAGGCAGGGAGGCTGTGGACAGCCGACCCCTCGGCCTCTCTCCCGCACACCGTCCCTCTGGCAGGGACCTTCCCGTGCAGCGTGATGGTGTCTGTAGAGATGGGAGTCTGACCTTCCCATCTGACGGTTCCTATCGCACAGGAAACTGTCACCCAAGACTTCTCTCAGGTCCGCAGTCTCCTTCTGGCAGCATGATGGACAGAGGGCCTGGTGTGCCCCAGCCACCACCGCGGCCCGCGAGATGCTCTGACCTGGGGCGACAGCCTGCCCACCTCAGGGTCCAGTGGGCCTGGTGCTCAGAGACCCCTGTGGGATTCCCAGCAGCCAGGACCCTCCTGCTCAGTGCCCTCTGATGAAAGAATAAACCTGTACAAACTTTCTGGGAGGCAGGAGACAATACATGCTTTAAAAAAAGCCTTTAAAATGTTCAAGTCCTGAAAAGCACGTTTCAAGGAATTAACTGAAATCATCTGAGATACACATAAACCTATGTAAAGATGTTTATCAGAATATTATTTTGTTGGAAAAATGAGGGATGTCCCTGGGAATTCAGTGGTTAAGCCTGTGCTTCTACTGCAAGGGGCATGGGTTCAATTCTTGGTCGGGAACTAAGATCCCAGGTGCCCCTAGGTGTGGCCAAAACAGCAACCACAACAAAAAAAATTAAGTTTTTTTTTTTGTTTAAAAACAAACAAAAGAAAATTAAGACCAACCTAACAACTGGAGGCTGATGGAATAAATTATGAATTTATTTAAATTCTTCTGCAGCAGTACAAGAAAATTGAATGACTCAGGAAAACGTTTAACTTTACTAGGCTAACAAAAAAACAACAGTTCTAAAACTGTGTATGGTCTGATGATTCACACACACACACACACACACACACACAGAGAACCATTAATACATCGGAAAGGATATCCACCAATCATCTCTGAACGGTGAAATGACAGGTAAGTATTTTTGCTGTGTACTTTCCCATAGGCACCAAAATAAATTTTAATCAGAAAAAGAATTAAAAAAAAACCAAAAAGCACCTATACACTGTGGCCTTTCAATAAAGAGATAGTGCTGAGAACGTATTTCAAAAGCGTGGCTGGGCGCAGTTTGAGGGTCGCCTTCAGCTGCTAAGTGGCGGTGAGCACACTTCCTACCCTCTCTGCCTTGTGAACGACGCGTAAGAGGGGGAAACAGCGTCGCACACGGCAGGGAAGGTGGTGAGCAAAGCACCCGGCCAAGGCTGGTACTGGGTGTTCAAGACAAGGCGAAGGTGACAGCGACCTGAGCACGCACGTGGAGCGTGAACTGACGCCTGAGTCAGTGCAGGGCCGCTGCCCTGGGGGACGCAGGCTCGGGGGGACACAGCGGCCTCACCCCGACGGGAGGCACGCCCACCCAGGTCCCTCCGGCCAGCTAGACTGCACAGGATACCCCGAGCCCCCACGCCCTGCTGACACGCAGCCACAGCACGATGGGAACAGCGACAAGCCTAACTGTGTCGTGAGCTGGCTGCCTCGGCCGTTCGGGGGGGTCCCCGCACCACCGCCCGCTGGACACCCCAGAGGGGGCCTGGCAGGCCCAGGACGGGGAGATGGGTCCCCGCGGCGGCTTACCGAACAGGACAGAGGATATCCTCCGCTGGGCGTACATGGTGAAGCCTTCGTTCAGCCAGAACTCGCCCCAGTTGGCGTTGGTCACCAGGTTCCCAAACCAGCTGTGGGCGATCTCGTGGATGATGACGTCGGCCAGGGAGCGGTCTCCGGCCAGAAGGCAGGGCGTGACGAAGGTCAGGCAGGGGTTCTCCATCCCCCCGAACGGGAAGGACGGGGGCATGAAGAGCACGTCGTACCTGCCAGGGGCGGGCGGTCACGGGGGTGTGTGGCTCCACCCCACCACCCGGCGGTCCCCAGCGCCTCGTCCCAGGGACCCCTCTCCTGGCCCTTCCCAACACCCAGCTCCCCGCAGGCCCGTGTGGGGCCTGCAGGCCTGACGGGGCCTCTTGTCGAGAGGACCTCAAGTCTGAAGATGGCAAACAGAGCGGGGCTACCCCAGTGACGGGAAAGGCAAGTCAGCCATATCCGCACAGTGAATCCCACCTCCAACCCAGCACCCGCCTGCACGCTGCTGTCCTGAAACGCCCACCCGGGCCCTCCTCAGTCACGGCCACGGCGGGTCAGGCGGGGCCTCTCTTTCCCGCCCCCTGCACCCCAGGGTGTGGGAACCACAGACGTGGAGCCCCCGTGACACCTCACCTTCCCCACACGTAGGGTCCGAAGAGCTTCTCTCCCGTTGCCAAAAACTCCTCTATGACCCCGTCGTACTCCTCCTTGGCAGCGGCAATGAGGCAGGGCTCAGCCCACACCCGGCTCCTGCGGACAAGGGTGTGGAGAGGGCGGCACGGGGGTCAGAGCCTGGTGGGACCAGCCACAGAGCCTGCGGAGCGGGCGCCGGGAGGGCCCCTGGGGGCAGCAGGCCTGCCCCCGCACGGAGCCCCAGCTCCCCGTCTGCCCCATGTCTTCAGAAACGACTGGTCTCCCTCTGCACCAGCAGCTCGTCCTCTCCGCCACAGAGCCTGGCAGGAGTAAACCCCTGGAGGACGTCCCTCTCCTTCTCTGCTTTCCTGCAGCTGCGGGTCACCCACTGCCCTGCACCAGGAAGGAAGCCCTCGTCTCTCAGGGCCGGGGCTGCCCTGAGCCCGTGGTTGGAAGCAGACGCCGACGGGGCCCGCCCAGCGCTCCCTCTGACCTCAGGAGCGGAGGCGCACGGTCCCTGTGCCACTGCCCAGCCCTGTCTGAGGCCTGAGGCCTGGCGCCCGGCCAGCACCTCCGGGGCCAAGGGCCGGCAGAATGAAGGACAGCAGCGCTACCAGGAGCGCAACGTCCAACCAACCCTCCCGCCGCGGGACAAGGTGCACCGGGGGATAGGATGGTGACCAGAGAACCCGGGCTCCTGGTCTGTTTCTTCTTGGAGGACAGCTCACAAACTCCTTGTTCACCTCCACCAAAGCCCCCTCCCCGGGCCTCTGCATCCGGAGCAGACAGCAGAGAGCGTCCTTGGGCTTCCTGGGAGGGAAAGGGTGAGAGCAAGGCGGGTGTGTCCAGGAATTAAGTGCCGAGAAGGCAGGGAGATTTGGTAGCGGTAAGAAAGCGCAAATGGTAGCTAGAAGGTGATCTTCCAAAACTGCTGCCTGAGCTCAGAGCTCTCTGCACGGGGCCAAGACACGCAGGACTGGGTCTCAGAGCAGGACCGGAGGGAGGAGGGGGAAGGAAAGGCCTGGCCTCGGGGCAGGCGGACGCTGCCCCAGGAACCCCCAACAGGTCTGCTTGCTGGTCAGAGGCCTCCTTGCTTGGAGGTCGGTTCAGTCTTGCCTCCGGGGTCTTGGTCTCCTACCTGGGTCCAACCTCAGCCGAAACCAGATCTCCGATGGCCAGAGCAATCAGATAGGAGGGGATGGGCCGACTCATCTGGAAGAAGAACTTATTGGGGCCTCGCTCCTCCCAGGTGTCAGCACTCATCACGGCGGTGAAGCCCTCTGGGACCTGAGGACAGAGAAAGCCTGCGAGGTCTCGCCTGGACAGAGGCTACTCTTCACCAGCAATCTGCACGGTGATGACGGCGGCCTGGAGTCCACCTGAAGCACAGAGGCTTCCAGAAGCTAAACTTGGCCTCAACCGATGGGCTTTAGCACAGATACAACTTCTGCAGGTGGAGGAGTTCTTCAGAGGGTCTGTCAGCGTCCCCTGAAAGGTGACCTGATAGAGACTGACCGTTTTAATCCCCAGGGCAGGTACACACGCCCTCGGCCCCTCACCTCGAGAAGAGCGGAGTATTTGCACTTCACGGCAGGAGTGTCAAAGCACGGGAAGAAGGCTCGGTTCAGGACGGCCTGGCCCTGGGTGTAGACGAAGGGCTTCTTCTTTCCCGCCGTCTGCTCCGGAGCCAGCCAGCACACCTGTGGGGAGGGTGCATTGCTCAGATTGCACAGCCTGCGGGAGCCCCGGGCAGGCACAGCCACCCCGGCTGCAGAGAGACTTCCAGAACATTCGCGATCCTCTGCCCGCCAGGCCAGCTCAGACGCAGAAGCTCTCTCCGGCTGTGTGTTTAATCCCCCCAGAGTCCAGGCCGCAGCCCGACGTCCACCTCCCAGGGCAGACACCACCAAGGGGTCACTCCTCATGTGTCCCTGGGCCATCTCAAGAATCCTGAGCTGGCCTCCAACCCCCTGGTCCTGCCTCCCTCCTGCATCCTCCTCCCTGCAGTAACTTCTCACCAAAAAACAAATGCTGAAGAAGCTGTTCTTCAACTTGTGATAAAAGACACAGAAAAGCAGAAGCTAACAGTAAGGAGTCTGATAATAGGTGTTCTCCATTCCTGAAATTTACCCTTTCACAATAGATGTGCTTTGGGCTTCCCAGGTGGTGCCAGCGATAAAGAATCCACCTGCCAATGCAGGAGAATAAACATGTTTTACATTACAGGCACTGGCTAGGATTCTTCCCCTAAACCAATCTTTATTTTATTTATTTATTTACTTGGCTATACCTGGTCTTAGCTGCAGCATGTGGAATCTTTTTAGTTATAGCGTGCAAGATCTAGTTCCCTGAATAGGACTCGAACCCCAGCCCCCTGCACTGGGAACGTGGAGTCTTAGCCACTGGACCCCCAGGGACGTCCCCGGCTGTGATTCCTGAATTGTCTTCTGTCAGCCCTTAATCGAGGGCAAATCTGAGCCATTATTACAAACCCAATCTCTGCCCACAGCAGAGCTCACGTCTAACACAGATGCCGCATGGGGCTGAGGGGCCCCAGGAGGGTCTCAGAATGGAAGCAAAACCCCAGGCTGCACCTTCAACAACGGGCAGGGTTTAAACAGCTGGAAGGAAGCGAGATGACGTCCAGGAGGCGGGAGCAGCACGGGCAGGCAGGGAATGTGACTTCCCTGGAGCTGGGCAGCTGTGTGTGGTGAAGGACTTAAACCACAGAGGCGCTCGAGACCGATTTATAAGAGGCATAAGGGAGCCACATTGGGAAGCTGGGGTTTTCTTTGAGTGTGTGCACGTGTGTCTGTGTGTGTGTGTGCGCGTGCGCAAACTGTAACAAGTCTCCATCCAGAGTCCAGTAAGACGGAAGCAGGGGCAGGGCAGAGAGAGAGACATCCCGTGCAGACCTCAACAAGCTCTGCTTCACCTGGTGACTGGAGGCCAGCACAGAGGCCACAAATCAAGCCGATACTACTGCCCTCACTATGACGTTACAGAAGTGACACCTTATCTCTCTGAACTTCCGCTCAACTTTGCTGGGAAACCGAAACTGCTCTAAAATATAATCTATGAAAAACAACCAAACTTCATAACCCCAGCCGAATCATGAGAAAAAACAAAAGATAAATTCCAATAGAGGGGCATACCACTCCTCAAAACTATCTAAGTCACCAAAACAGGAACATCTAAGGAATCGTCACAGCCAGGAGGAGCCTACGGACAGACCTGGGTGTCCACACCTGGGTTTCTGGATGGGAACCTGGAACACAGGACACTTTAAAAGCTAAGGCTGCTGTACACCTGAAATTAACATTGTAAATCAACTGTAATATAAAAGAAAAATTTTAAAGACCCAAGACTCTAATAATATCTTGCACATGAAAGCTGCTCAATAAACAAATTATTTAAAATAAAAACTAAGGAAATCTGGGAAAACTACAGATTCCAGTTTATAATAGGGTATCAATACTGGCTCATTAATTTTAACAAGTGTATCCCACTCGTAAGCTGCTAATAAGGGTGATGGTGGTGGTGGTGTGTATGTCTGTGTGTGTGTGTGTGTGTGTGTGTGTGTTAGGGGTTTATGGAAACTGTCCTATATGTTCAGTTTTCCTAGTAATCTAAACAGCTCTTTTTTAAAAAAATAAATCCTATTAATGAAAACAAGTGTAATGAGTTGGCAGTCAGAGGTACTAAGCACCATATTAGGACTTATATAAAGATAACTCATATAACTGTTGTCAGGGTCAGCTCTGTAAACAATGACTCTCATCCCTTCAACCACAATCCCTTACTCATCCTCTTTGCTTGAATTTTGCTTGTTTTTGTTTTAATGACATGAAGAGAAGAGAATGAAGGAGGCTGGTAGGACACACAGCAGAATCAAATCCAGGAGACGCTGTGGCCCACGGTGACCAAGGGCGTGCCCCCCTTGGGCAGCGGCAGGCAGAGCGTGGAACAGGAGCTGTGCCCACTGGGGACCCCCACAGGGCAAAGGCCAGCTCTCCGGGGAGAGCGGGTGTCTGCCATCAAGTCTTAAATGAAAGCTGTTTAATTCCAAAATTCAACTTCAGGTGCCACTTTCGGTAGGCAAGCCCAGGAGGCCTAATTTTTCCAATTATTGTACTTAATTTCTGCCCCCAACTGGGAACCAGGATATAACAGAGCGACGGAACACATTTCCTCGCGTTCCACGTGCTCCTCTACGGCGAGTCACCCGCGGAGGTCCGGGTTTCGCTCTGCCTTAGAGCTCAGTCTGCATCGGGTCCGGGTTTCCCTCTGCCTTAGAGCTCAGTCCGCATCGGGTCCGGGTTTCTCTCTGCCTTAGAGCTCAGTCCGCATTGCTTCGGACTGTAATTTCTCACACAAGTTCTATCTTAAGGTTCAGGTACATCCCTAATAGTGAAAGATGGAAACAGAAATGCCCTTTGAGTCAGTTTCAAGAGCAAAGGGGGAAGTGCCACCAGAAGAGCAGGCTTCCTGGGCAGGCAGGTCGCCCACCCCATCGGAGAAAGGGCTGCCATTCTCACAGAGGTACCCACAAGATCCTCTTTCCAACTGCTACACTTGCCCCGCCTCCAACACCCCCACCCCGGTTTAGAACTTAAGAGTCAACAGTGAGAAAGTCAATTATTGCAAGGCCTGGTCCACCCTAATTCTGGCTCTCACTTTTACTCAAATTCTTTTGTTCATCACATCCAGGAGGAAACAATAGTGCCCAGTCTCGGAGCTGTTCCAGCCCCGGGCACTAGAAGGGCACCTGCAACAAAGGGCTGAGTCAGCAGCGGGTAGCAAGCCAGCACCTTCCGGGCTGCCCCCGAGCAGAGCACCACCAGGGCCCAGCCCAGGCCGGGCGCACCGACAGCCCTAAACCCTGCTCGGGAACCGCCTGCTGTCCAGCTTGGAGGACGCGGCGGGCTAGAGACGGCGGGGCGGGGAGGGGGCATCTGGCTGCAGACCCACAGGAGCAGAAGCGGGGTGGGGGGGAGTCACCTGGCCGAGGAGGGGCGAGGGGCGGGGAGGGGGTGGAGGCGAGCCTGCACGAGGAGGCGCGGGGGCCGCGAGCACTCACCCCGGGTCCCTCGCCGACGCGGTAGGTGACCCGCACCTGCAGGCGCTCGCCGGCGGCGCAGGGATGCGGGAAGCGCACGCACAGGGTCTGGCCGTAGTGAGAGAAGGGCTGCGTGCACACCGGCACCGGCTCGGGCTCCGGCTCCGGCCGCCCCGGCTCCGGCCGCCCCCGCCGCAGCGCCGCCGCCGTCACGTCCATGCACGGGTGCGAGTCCAGCCGCAGCTCCGCGGCGCCGCCGGGCGCCTGGCAGCGCAAGTCCAGCACCGCCGAGCCGCTCAGCCCGCGGCTGCCCGGGCCCGGCCCCGGCGGCCCGAACTCGGCCCGCAGGTCCAGATGCAGGTGCAGCAGCTCGAAAGCGCGGAAGCTGGAGGCCGACGCCACGTCCTCGGCCTGTGCCCCGCGCAGCGGCCGCCCGCCAGCCCCAAGCCCGCCGCCCGCCATGGCCCCGCGCCGCCGCTGCCGCCTGTCCGCCGCAGGCCCCGCCCCGCCGCCAGTCTGGCCCCGGGCGCCTTTGCCGCGCACCAGGGAAGGCCCCGCCCCCGTCAGACCACGCCCCGGAACCGAGCATGGCCTCGCCTCAAAGCTCAGACCACGCCCCAGCGCTGGCCGAGGCCCGGTGACCGCCGCTCGCGGCCCGGGAGGCCCCGCCCCCGCGCAGGCCACGCCCTTCCCATGACCCTACGCCACCCCCAGCGCTGCACCAGCATCGAAGGACTTTGGACAGGTCGGCGGGCGACAGTTTGACCCACCTCGGCCCGAATTCATCGCGCTGGGATGGCCCCCAGTCCCTGCGCTGAGGTTGCGCGTGTCCGAGCCCAGCGGGGTTCGGGTTTGAGCTCACAAGTTCTGCAGCAAACCTTCCCTAAGAAAGGGGGTTCTTTCCGGCCTCTCGGTGCAGTTGTGACACAGGAGAAATTATTGCATCTCTCGAGCCGTGGTAACTCAATCGGGGCTGCGGCGTGTGGCCCTTCGCCCTTCTGACAAGGGGTGGGGGCCAGCAGGGCGGCTGCTGGGCCGCGTGTCCCCCTCCTGAGTGGGACAGATTGCTGCGCCGGTGACCCTCCCAGGAGCCCGTCTGTGACTGGGAGCTGCTCGTCAGCTGTGCTGGAAGCTGTGCCGGAAGCTGTGCCAAATCGTCCGACTCTGCGACCCCGTGGACTGTCGTCTGTCACCCTCTGTCCGTGGGATCCTTCAGGCAGGAATCCTGGAGTGGGTGCCACACCCTCCGTCAGGGGGTCTTCCCGATCAGGAAATGAAACTTGCAGAGACAAAGTAGGGAGTTTCCCATAAAGGAAACAGAATCCTGGTTCGTGCTCCCTAGTTTCACAGTGTCACATACATCTTACGTTATTAAGTGCTTATAGCAGATATTTTGAAATTCCATGAGATCAAGGTTAGTTTTCTTCCTTTTTTCTCTCTTTTCTTTTTTAACTTACTGGCTAGTGAAATCCAGAAACTTCAGAAAACCACTCTTCTGTGGCACTGAGGATAGTCATTCAGTACATCTGTCACTCAGTACCTCTACCTTCAACTTACTCATCCCGTTATACAATGCATTTTTGTTGAGCATCTGCATATATCAGCCACTGTATCAACTAGAATCCTGCAGGCTGCATGAGGCAGCCAAAATAGTGTTTTTCTTAATTAAATGTATATGAGGGTAAAAAGGAGAAGGTGACGGCAGCCCACTCCAGTACTCTTGCCTGGAAAATCCCATGGACAGAGGAGCCTGGTGGGCTGCAGTCCATGGGGTTGCTAAGAGTCGGACACGACTGAGCGACTTCACTTTCACTTTTCACTTTCATGCATTGGAGAAGGAAATGGCAACCCACTCCAGTGTTCTTGCCTGGAGAATCCCAGGGACGGGGGAGCCTGGTGGGCTGCCGTCTATGGGGTCGAACAGAGTCGGACACGACTGAAGAGACTTAGCAGCAACCGCAGCAGAGGGTAAAAAAAAAAAAAAGAAGAGGGTGACTGACGTTGAAGTGGTCTAAGCTCCTTGGATTATTAGGAGGAGAGTAGGTTTAGGGATAAATAAGATTTTTTTTTCTTTTTTGGGTGCAGTGCATGGCATGTAGGGATCTTAAAGTTCACTGACCAGGGATCACACCTGTGCCCCCTGCATTGGAAGCTCAGTGTCTTAACTGCTGGACTACCAGAGAAGTCCCGAGATTTCTTTCTTAAGTATATTAAAAAAAAAAAACCACCAAAAGAATACAGAATTAATGCAACTCATAAACCTACCAATGGGAAAATACGTGAAAGTGAAAGTGCTGTTATTCTCACAGGTGTGTCCGACTCTGCAACCCCATGGACTGTAGCTCACCAGGCTCCTCTGTCCATGGGATTCCCCTGGCAAGAATACTGGAGTGGGTAGCCATTTCCTGCTCCAGAGGATCTTTCTGACCCAGGGATCAAACCTGGGTCTCCTGCACTGCAGGCAGATTCTTTACGGTCTGAGCCACCAGGGAAGCCAGGGGAAAAGGAGACAAGCCGGACCGGCTGGTAGTCCCCCTAGGCTGGGGGAGGCGGGAGTTTGGGACAGGGCAGAGTCCATAAGTACCCAGGTGTAGATGACTTGTCAGTGTTGTAGCTCACACACCGGGAGATGTGCCTAACGGTGCAGCCTCAAAATATGGAAAGCAAAAATGAACAGAATTACAAGGGAAAGTGGGCAAATCCGGCAGCAGAGTGGGAGGTTTCTAGATCTCACCCAGTCATTTACAGATCAGACAAAAGTCACACAGACGTAAAAGATCCGTCCAAAAATGTCACAGTCTTGGGACTTCCCTAGTGGTCCAGTGGTTAACAATCCACCTTCCAAAAGCAGTGGACACGGGTTTGATCCCTGTCTGGGGAACTAGGACCCCACAGGCCACAGGACAACTAAGCCGTAACAACTGAGTCTGTGAGCCACAGCTGGGCAGTCTGTGTGCTGCAATGAAGATCCTGCATGCCACGGTGAAGACCTGATGTGCCGCAACTAAGATGTAAGGCAGAAGAAGTCAGTAAAATTTTTTCAAAGTCACCATCTTTACCTAATCAATACACCCCTAACTTTGCACCTAACCATTAGAGAAAACACACAAAATTAACCACAGACAGGCCATGAAAAGCTCCAAACAAAAGACTCAAGGGCACACAGAACATTCCTTTAACCACAGTGCAATCATGTTAAAACCAATATTGGGATCCAGTTCTCTGCGGCTCACACACGCGTCTGCACAGCTGCACAACCAGGTGCTGAACGCCCTTTGTTCCGGACCATCCGGTGTAGAGACAGCACTTCCTCTGGAGCAAAGGGTGAGTCAGCCTATCATAATGGTTCTCAATCAGGGTGGGTTTTGCCGACTAGATGTCTGACAGTGCTGAGAGACACAGCTGGTGTCACAGCAGGGAGAGGAGGCGCTGCTGGCACCTGGCAGGCACAGGCCCGGGACGCACAGCTCAAGTCCACAGTGCCCAGGCTGGCACCCTCTGGCTCATGCCTGCCAAGACAGAGACAGGGTCTCACTTTGGAACAAAGGGAGTCACGCTGCCTGTGTGGTGTCGCCTGTGTAATGCCTCCCTCAGGGCAAAGAGAAGGCAGGCAAAGTAATGTCTCTGCTTTTGTCAGGGCAAAAAGCTTTTGCCCACTGCAGAACTCAGGGTCCTCTCCTCTAATGCCACCAAAGTGAAGTCGCTCAGTTGTGTCTGACTCTTTGTGACCCCATGAACTGTAGCCCACCAGGCTCCTCCATCCAAGGAATTTTCTAGGCAAGAGTACTGGAGTGGGTTGCCATTTCCTTCTCCAATGCCACCAAGGTCCACCCATATATCCTATGGTATAAGACGTGTTAAAGCAAGTTCTCAAGACAGAAAGAAGATGAGGTCAGGGAGGAATTTCAGTTCAGTTCAGTTCAGTCGTTCACTCGTGTCTGACTCTTTGCGAACCCATCACGCCAACTCCCAGAGTTTACTCAAACTTATGTCCATTGAGTCGGTGATGCCATCCAACCATCTCATGCTCTGTCATCCCCTTCTCCTCCTGCCTTCAGTCTTTCCCAGCATCAGGGTCTTTTCCAATGAGTCAGTTCTTCGCATCAGGTGACCAAAGTATTGGAGTTTCAGCTTCAACATCAGTCCTTCCAATGAACACTCAGGACTAATTTCCTTTAGGATGGACAGGTTGGATCTCCTTGTAGTCAAAGGCACTCTCAAGAGTCTTCTCCAGCACCACAGTTCAAAAGCATCAATTCTTCGGCACCCAGCTTTCTTTATAGTCCAACTCTCACATCCATACATGACCACTGGAAAAACCATAGCCTTGACTAGACGGACCTTTATCAGCAAAGTAATGTCTCCGCTTTTTAATATGCTGTCTAGGTTGGTCATAACTTTTCTTCCAAGGAGCAAGAGTCTTTTAATTTCATGGCTGCAGTCACCATCTGCAGTGATTTTGGAACCCCCAAAATAAAGTCTGTCACTATTTCCATTGTTTCCCCATCTATTTTCCATGAAGTGATGGGACTGGGTGCCATGATCTTAGTTTCCTGAATGTTGAGCATTAAGTTAACTTTTTCACTCTCCTCTTTCACTTTCATCAAGAGGCTCTTTAGTTCTTCTTCACTTTCTGCCATAAGGGTGGCATCATCTGCATATCTGAGGTTATTGATATTTCTCCCAGCAATCTTGATTTCAGCTTGTGCTTCATCCAGCCCAGCATTTCTCATGATGTACTCTGCATAGAAGTTAAATAAGCAGGGTGACAATATACAGCCTTGACCTGCTTCTTTTCCTATCTAGAACCAGTCTGTTGTTCATGTCCAGTTCTAACTGTTGCTTCCAGACCTGCATACAGGTTTCTCAAGAGACAGGTCAGATGGTCTGGTATTCCCATGTCTTTCAGAATTTTCCACAATTTATTGTGATCCACACAGTCAAAGGCTTTGCATAGTCAATAAAGCAGAAATCGATGTTTTTCTGGAACTCTCTTGCTTTTTCGATGATCCAGCAGATATTGGCAATTTGATCTCTGGTTCCTCTGCCTTTTCTAAATCCAGCTTGAACATCTGGAAGTTCACGGTTCACGTATTGTTGAAGACTGGCTTGGAGAATTTTGAGGGTTACTTTACTAGCGTGTGAGATGAGTGCAACTGTGCGGTCGTTTGAGCGTTCTTTGGCATTGCCTTTCTTAGGGATTGGAATGAAAACTCACCTTTTCCAGTCCTGTGGCCACTGCTGAGTTTTCCAGATTTGCTGACATATTGAGTGCAGCACTTTCACAGCATCATCTTTCAGGATTTGAAATAGCTCAACTGGAATTCCATCACCTCCACTAGCTTTGTTCGTAGTGATCCTTCCTAAGGCCCACTTGACTTCACATTCCTGGATGTCTGGTTCTAGGTGAGTGATCACACCATCGTGATTATCTGGGTCATGAAGATCTTTTTTGTACAGTTCTTCTGTGTATTCTTGCCACCACTTCTTAATTTCCTCTGCTTCTGTTAGGTCCATACCATTTCTGTCCTTTATCGAGCCTATCTTTGCATGAAATGTTCCCTTGGTATCTCTAATTTTCTGAAGAGATCTCTAGTCTTTCCCATTCTATTGTTTTCTTCTATTTTTTGCACTGATCACTGAGGAAGGCTTTCTTATCTCTCCTTGCTCTTCTTTGGAACTCTGCATTCAAATGGGTATCTTTCCTTTTCTCCTTTGCTTTTCACTTCTCTTCTTTTCACAGCTATTTGTAAGGCCTCCTCAGACAGCCATTTTGCTTTTTTGCATTTCTTTTTCTTGGGGATGGTCTTGCTCCCTGTCTCCTGTACAATGTCATGAACCTCTGTCCATAGTTCATCAGGCACTCTGTCTATCAGATCTAGTCCCTTAAATCTATTTGTCACTTCCACTGTATACTCATAAGGGATTTGATTTAGGTCATACCTGAATGGTCTAGTGGTTTTCCCTACTTTCAATTTAAGTCTGAATCTGCCAATAAGGAGTTCATGATCTGAACCACAGTCAGCTCCTGATCTTGTTTTTGCTGACTCTACAGAGCTCCTCTATCTTTGGCTGCAAAGAATATAATCAATCTGATTTCGGTGTTGGCCATCTGGTGATGTCCATGTGTAGAGTCTTCTCTTGTGTTGTTGGAAGAGGGTGTTTGCTATGACCAGTGCGTTCTCTTGGCAAAACTCTATTAGCCTTTGCCCTGCTTCTTTCTGTACTCCAAGGCCAAACTTACCTGTTACTCCAGGTGTTTCTTGACTTCCTACTTTTGCATTCCAGGCCCCCATAACGAAAAGGACATCTTTTTTGGCTGTTAGTTCTAAAGGGTCTTGTAGGTCTTCATAGAACCGTTCAACTTCAGCTGCTTCAACATTACTGGTCAGGGCATAGACTTGGATTACCGTGATATTGAATGGTTTGCCTTGGAAACGAACAGAGATCATTCTGTCGTTTTCGAGATTCAATCCAAGTTCTGCATTTTGGACCCTTTTGTTGACTCTGATAGCTACTCCATTTCTTCTAAGGGATTCTTGCCCACAGTAGTAGACATAATGTCATCTCAGTTAAATCCACCCATTCCAGTCCATTTTAGTTAGCTGATTCCTAAAATGTCGATGTTCACTCTTGCCATCTCCTATCTGACCAATTCCAATTTGGTTCCACACACAGAAAAGGTGTGCTAGAAATGTAATCAGTATAGACCAAAAAAAAAAAAAAATCAATGTTCTCACTTTTAATTGCCCTGACAGAAGTTGGCACATTTTTTCCTGTAAAGGGCAAATAGGGACTTCCCTGGCTATCCAGGGGTTAAGACTCTGAGATCCTGCATGCGAAGAGGCCAAAAAAAAAAGCGCAAACATTTCACGGCTTGTGCGTCTCTGATGCAGTCACTGAACTGCACTGTTTGTATGAGCACAGCCAGTGACAAGTTGGGCGGCGGTGCAGCCGTGCCCTGCAGGGCTCTCTACGGACGCTGGGGTTCTCATGTCATTTCCATGCATCGTCAAAGTGCTTTGTTTTTTTCAACGATTATAAACACTTTAAACCCATTATCCGCTCAAAGGTCACACAGAAAGAGGCGGCAGGGTGAATGTGGCCCACCGGCCTCGGTGGCTGCGCGAGGCAGAAGCAGCTGCCGGGGCCGTGTGCTCACCGCGACGCTCCACAGCGGGGCGCAGTGGCCACGCCGTCCTGATTACAGCCGGTTCAGTGTGGAAACAGATGCGCTTCAGTAATGCACCCACGTGTTCCAACCTGACTCAGAAATGCACTATTTCATGCCAATTTCACACACAGTGGAAGATACTAAGGACAAATGAGAGAAACAGATGGGGTCGTCCTGATGGGTGTTTCAACCTTGAAACTGAGGAGCTGACTCCATCATTCCAGAAGAGCACCTAGAGAAAAACCCCTTCCTGTCTGCACGTTTCCGCATTTATCTTGGTAATTAGAACAAATTTGGTGATTTTACCTTTTACTCTGGGCTCTCGTACACCAAAATTAGTTTCAGAATGTTTATTAAACATTTCAAATCAGTATTTTAAGATATTAGAATTTATAACCTACCTGGTTTCTACTATTCTCTAAACTTTAAAATAGTCACATCTTACAGTGCTTATCATTGCACTTCCTAAACTTCAGTTTTATTAGGAAGCAGGGGATAGGTGAACAGGCAGGCAATGGTAAAGGACTGGAGTCAGTCGCAGAACCCAGGCGGCGGGTATACATGTGCTCACTGTGAACCTCACCTTTACAGCTTTGCTATTTTCACTGAAAAAAGGTTGGGGAAAAGGAGGAGGGGGAAAGAGAAAAAGACCGAATCAGCAGGAAGCAGCCAGCAGGATACATGGGCGGGGGGCGGTCACGAGTGTGTCCACCGATGGTCAGAGGACACCCTCCCGTGCCTGGGAATGACGGCACAGGGCTTCCAGTAGAAAACTGAGGAATGAAGCTTGCTTCCCCCCCTTCCTTCCCTGCTCGCCCCCATCTCCGCACTGGACACGAGAGACGGAACCACTGCCCTCGGGGTAAGCTCCAGCAGGTGAGGGGATGGGTGGGGGGCAGCCAGGCTTTCCAAGAACAGAAGTCCTTCTAAGTCTGGGGCAGATAGGGGCGTCCAAGGGAAGCAAGAAGCTGGGAAACAACTAGGAAGGTTTTCGGGTTCCCACCTGCCGTCCTGCGTGTGGTGGAATCAAAAAGAACTGGTTTTCCATCTTTTTCAAGACTCTTCTCTTCCACCCCACCCCTCATTCTAGAAAATTTATCCATACCCAAGGATCGCTTCAGAGATGCTAAGTTGACCAGTATAATGGACAAACGTGCCAGCATCACACACACACCCCACCCCCCACCCCTCAGAGACTCTGAATTCACAAGAAAGGAACTTGCTTTCCAAACTGATGCCATTTAAGAGGAGTTTTGGGGGACCTTAAGAAACATAAAGCATCTTCTCTGCATGCCCTCAGCTATGAACTGTTCTTGTGATGAAACCTCCTTACATTTACGCCTGGAAGTTAAACCAGCTACAGATTGAAAGACAAACCCCGGATACTCACAAATGGCTAAAAAGTACAGCATCATCAGTCACTGGGAGAATGCAAGTCAGAACCACGATGAGATACACGTCACAGATAAGAGCCTGGCTATAAAGGAAAGATGTTGGCAAGAGTGTAGAAAAACTGGAGCCCCTGTGCACCGCTGGTGAACATGCCACACGGTACAGCCTCTGTGGGAAAGTCTGGTGCTTCCTCAAAAGCTGAGCACAGAATTACCACACCCGCAGCAATGCCACTCCTAGGAATACACCCCGAAGAACCGAGAGCAGGGACTCAGACAGCTGTATGCCCATGTCCACAGCAGCATTATTCAAATGCCCGTCAACGGAGGAATGGAGAAATAAAATGTGGTCTCAGCCTACAATGCAGTATGATTACTCAACAGTCAAAAATCATGAATGAAGACCTAAATGAAGAGCAACACAGAAAGACAAGCACCTCAGGTCCCACTTACACGAGGTCCCCAGAGGAGGCAAACCCGGGGACGGGGGCAGACCTGTGTTCCCAGAAGCTGGGGAGCAGGGTGGGGGGGGCTACCATCCACTAGTGTCTGCTCCTGCTGCTGCATAAGTTCCGGGATACTAAAGGTGGTTGATACACTGTATTTATTTTCCACCAAACTGTATACTTAATGGTTAAAAGAAACATTACTTCCTATGTATTTTACCACACAAACAAAGCTCAAACCAGCATGAGTAAATTAAATGCTTGCTACATATGTAGCCCCGAGCTCACCACACCCCGGCCGTCACACCAGGCAGGCAATGGGGAGAGCCACAGCCTGCCTTCTGGAAGGCCACTTGGCATTTCCACCACCAGTAAAGCGGCTGATTCTGAAAAGCCGATCTGTTTTCTAGTCTCAACCAGACCCCAAAGGAAACCCCTTACAAAGATGAGCTTCAAGGACTTGCAACACATTAAAAACAACCTGGATTTTATACACTTTCCAGCATGCAATAAACAGACTTCTCCAGCGCTATTATTTGCTCTGTGAACCTCTGACACAGAGCTAGGTTTCCTGGAAGGAAGCTTTGCTGATGATTAAGAATCGAAGGTGAGGAGTTCGCGTCTTGCGGCCGGCGCCCACGAACCAGGATGCGGCGGCCCCTGCGGGGGAGGCCAAGCAGCGTCCAGTTGGTGGGCCACTGCGCCACGCGGTCTTCAGTGGACTCTGCATTGTCTGAATTTGAAGATGAAAAGTAGAACTCTACAACCCATCCTAAAAGAGAGAGCAATCTCCAGGCATTTTTTATTATTCAACTAACAGAAAGGAGCCGGGCCAAGAAGCCCCCGAGGAAAGTCAGGCTTCGTGGCTGTTTGCCACGCGGCCCTTCATCTTCTGAGCACTCACTGTATTTCCTTCCAAGGATTTCAGACATTTATTTTGATCACAAATGCAATCCAAGTGTGAATAAATAAATGTATAATCTTTTAAGATTCCCACTCCGCCCCCACGATGTTCCTTTAAATAGTTTTCTATTTAGGTGCTGAAAGTCTCTTCACAGCCTGTTTGGCCACAGCTGTCCCTCCTGTGGTTTTAAAACCAGACTGAACCTGATCCTCTGACCTCCTTCCTTAGACTGAGCTCACTCTGTAGAAGAAGGCCGAGGGAAGTCCTACTGGTATTGCCGATACTCTCCAAAGGGCGAGGCTGGTAACTGGGCTGAAGGCAACTGGGAGGGGTCTTCAGCAAACGGAGGACCTGCAGTTCAGAGAGAATTTAAACGCCACCTAAATACTGTGCAGTTTAAAGGAACAAGTCTCTGTAGAGAGCAAGTCAATCAACTCAAAAAGAAATCCTGCTACATTCAAGCTGTAATCTGAACATTTGTGGGGCTGCTCGATTCCCACGTGACCGCCTCTGCCGTGGTCAGCATAGGCAGCCCCCCCCATGGATGGCTCTAAACTCTCTGCAGTCACATGGACTAATGACGGCAAGGAGCAGCATGCCAGTTTTAAAGCAACAGCTGAGCAAGCTGCTGTATCAAGACTGCACCCATCTCTCACACCTCCTGACAGATTTTTCAGGAGCTATTTTAAATTATTTTCACAAAGTTTAAGTACCTCAGTCATGTTTCAAGAGAACTCAGTAATACAATCTATACAATGACCCACGTAAGAAGCAGGTTCTGCAGCGGCAAGACAGCCCCAGCCCTAGCTTGCACAGATGCTAAGTACAGCAGCTGGTGCTTTCGAAGGATGGGACGGCCTATGACTGAAGGAAAAACACGGCTCATTAAAAGAAAGCCTGTAATGGTAATGATCACGCCTTCCTCCCTCAGGGAAACTGAGGCAGACTAAAGAAGGATGGGAGGAAGAGGGCAGCGGGAAAGAGGGCTCTTTCCAGAGCTTCATTCACTCCAGTGATTGCTTTTCTTCACTCTAAAATATCTGTTCATTCCAGAAAGCTGGGGAGACACTGGGTGAAAAAGATAAACCAAAAATAACCATTTGAATACAGTTTTATTTTTAAAGAACGTTTTCATGTAAGTTAATTGGAAAAACACAATTAACTTTTCAAAGATTTCCGCCCCCACAAAGCTTTTTGGAAACACATCTCAGTCTAAGGTAAAAAGCATTTCCTTCAGTGATTCCTTCTGAGGACAGAAGCCTAAAACGAAGGAAACAAGGCTAGATCCCACAAGATGGTGTGACTGACCTCTCCTTATGTCAATTTCCAAATTCCTGAAAATATGCAACTTTTCTGATGTTTTATGTGAAATTTTTCACATTAAAGTGTTAAACTGAAAAGCAAAAGCAAAATCACAACCGAGTATTAAAGAAGTAACAGCTGAAAACAGAAGGGGGGAGTGAGGGCCAGGGGCACCCGGGTCACCCAGTGGCACGCTGAGCAGGCCTCCGGACCCTCAGAAGACCCTGCGTCTCCCACTCAGGGCCTCAGAGCCAAACTGGAAGCTGTGACTGGCTTCGAGCTCTGTGCCGAGGATTTTCTGAGCTCCAAAAATAACTTTCAACGCCCCCCCCCCATGATCCTCAGTGTCTTTCTGCTGCCTTGTGATGTCACGGAATATTCCTGTTTAGACAACTCAAGTTTTCTAATTTACAAGAACCCACACGTGTTGACCGCGGAGCAGACACTGCCTGGCCCCGTCACGGATGCTGGTGGCCCAGCTGACTGCCCAGCATTGCACGCTCCCCGCGCTGGACAGGAGGGGCAGGCAGCAACAGGTCACACCGCCCACTTCAAACAGCTCTCCCTGCCAGCTCCAGAGCGACCCCCCAAGGGGTCACCTTCCCTGAGAAGCAGCACCTCCAGGTCCTGCCTCACTCACCTGTGCATGTGCCAGACCCGTGTGCCCACTGCCCCCATGGCCAGTGTACACGCGCGCACACACACACGCACGCGCAGTCCAGGACAGAGCCTGACCGCCAGGACTCTCCCACATCTGCAAGGACCTCCGTTCACACAGCTCTAAAATGATCAGCAATCTCTTACAAGAAGCAAACGCATGCTGACAAGGCCTGAGAACTATGAGGAAAGATCAGGGCAAGTCATCTCGGCGAGCATCCTGTTCCTGTGAACACAGTCCACTGCACCCACACTGACCTTTTCAACCAGAACTGCCCCTGTGACCACAATCCTCACCAAGCTCGGTGCATTCATCCATAACGCATGGCGCTCAAACGACCACATCTTAGCAGACAGAATACGTTTCATTCCAAATGCCTGAGTTGTGTGTTAACAGAAGGACGACTCACCGTTGGGAAACTGGGCAGAGGCAAAGCGCGTCAACAAAATACCAGCGCCTTCGATGAGAGCCAGGAGGACGCCTCCCACAGCAGCCGACCCGACCATGGCCACGGGCCCATCTGAGGACGGTGAGAGCGAGACAGAGGTCCAGGTGAGCATCAGGTACACTGAAGGAGAGGCCTGTCCACAGGGCTACCTCCTGCCCCATTCCCAAACCCCCTTTCTCACTGACCAAGACCGGGTCAACGACCTGGGGCCCACAGGTCAAGTCCAGCTCACGGCCTGTTTCTGTAAGTCAAGCGTTATTGGAACACATGCATGTGCACTCATGGATGGTCTCCAGCGGCTCTCCGGCTACGACGGCAGAGTTGAGTGCTTGTGACAGAGGCCTCACGACCCACGAAGTTCACGCGCTTGCCACCTGGTGACCCTGGCTCATCCCCGCCCGGGCCCAGAGGAGTTCCGGCTGCTCTAACCCCAGAGACCCAGAAGGTTCTGAGCTCTACGCTGCTAACAATGCTGTGCGGCAGGTCCATGACTCATTCCAGACTGAGGAGGGAAGAGGCCCGGTCACACAGCTGGTCGGTGGCAGAACTAGACAGTGAGCTGCTCTGACCACGGCGGTTACTGGTCAGAGCCCCAGGCGCCCGCACGCTCAACATTCTAAATAACAGAGCCTTCCACTCTCCCCAGCTCACACTCGCACCCACACTAAACCGACTGACACAAGGCTTGGTTAGGCTGCCACAGGCGTGCCGAGGTGCAGACGGCTGACATGCACATGTGCATCTTACTTCTTGCCGCCAGGATGGCTCCGGTTAAGGCGCCGCTCGTGATGGAGTTCCAGGGGTCTTCCTTCCCTCGGACCTGAACCATACTGCAGTCGATCATGGAGAACAGCCCTCCCCAAACTGCGAAGCTACCTATTTTATATAAAGAAACAAAACAAATTTCATTGTTCTAATCTTACATTTTAAATGTTATAGTCAAGTTCAGTTCAGTTCAGTTGCTCAGTCGTGTCGGACTCTTTGCAACCCCATGAATCGCAGCACACCAGACCTCCCTGTCCATCACCAACTCCCGGAGTCTACCTAAACTCATGTCCATCGAGTCGGTGATGCCATCCAGCCTTCTCATCCTCTGTCGTCCCCTTCTCCTCCTGCCCCCAATCCTTCCCAGCATTAGGGTCTTTTCCAATGAGTCAACTCTTCGCATGAGGGGGCCAAAGTATTGGAGTTATAGTCAAAGACAAGCTTAAATAACACTCACTATATTCCTAGAACTCTCGCACTCTAACTAAGCACTGAACAAGAGTCAGAATGCTCATCTTACGGAAGCGCGGGCTGTATGCATCAGTGAGCCATCAGCTACGGCCCGGAGCCTCGGAGGGCTGGGCCCCGCACACTCAGCGCCGCTTCGGCAGAGCGCGTGCGCCCGCCTTCTGTCCGTTAATACAGCGTCCCCTTTCGTCTCTTCCTTTTCTTCAGTCAGAGCCACTAAGCACCCCCTCCAGGAGAATCAGCGGTGAGGACACAGAAGACGCCCAGGTCCTCTGCAACGTGTCACGGGCGTGAGTCAAGACATGCTCAGAGCAAAACGGGACAGGAGCAGTGAGAATTATGGAGCCTCGAGGAATGGAGGTTACCTTCCCCTCTCCTTCCCACCCTTTATTCCTCAAGCATGAAGCTAAAAGCAACCCTCAGTCAGATCACTTTGCACTTAAACGCTTCCTAGATGGTGACTAGTTTGTAAAAATGACCACCCACACGTACAAGTGCAGAAGTGCAGACAGAGTCTAGAAAGGAGGCACCGAGATTCCAACTGTCAGCATCTCCAGGGGAGAGATGGTAACAGGCGATTCAACTTCCCTGTGCTTTTCTTCTCCAAATCTTCTAAAATGAATACACAGCTTGCACTCCATAGAAAGCGTTCTTGTATTTACTACAATTTAGAAAGCAAGAAAAACTACCTGAGGAGCCCTTGTGCCGGGATCCTGCACCCTCTGAAACCTCCGGACGCAGGGGTGAGCTGACCAGGGCCAATGTCTGAGCCCGATCAGCAGACCTCTGTTCTCCTCTGCACGCTACCACCAGTCAGCTGAGCAACAGCCTGCTCACCGCCGGCCCTGCACCAGACGCCACGACTGAGTCACCCCTTCCAGCTCAGGGGGGCCCTGCCCTGTGAGAGACGACGCCCAGGGGTGTCAGTCACCTGGCCAAACTCAGACAAGGCCCTCCCACTACACTCCTTCACAAGGTCTGAACCTCCCACCCCAAGGATGCCTGCTGGGGTGAGCCAGGTGCTGACCAGAGTGGAGACTGGTCCATGCAGAGGGGGGGCCCCGAGTGGGCAGCTGTGGCCAGAGCAGGTGAGCAGGGGTCGACAGGAGGGACACTCCCAGGCACGGGGGTCCGTGTGCCTGTATGGAGGGTGTCAGGCAGCAGGAAGGTATACAAAGGGAGAAAGGAGAACGAATCTGTGGGCCTGGACTGGAATCAGGGGTGTCACTGTGAACTGATTTCCAATGCACAAGGTATACAGAAAACAGATCTAAACGTGTATGCATACGTATGTGGTTAGAGGGTTAGAGGGTCCACATGTATATATGTAAATACACAGGACATTCCTAAGAGGGCCTGGGCACAGCCGCAGCCCACAGCAATGCTCCTAGGGCCCAGACTGGGCTTCTGAATACTATTCTCAACGGGAAGGAATGGCTGACTACCCCCGGATGAGTCCAAGCGCACGGACGGGCTGCAAGAGTGGGGACACGTCAATGCATCTCGGCGCCACCTGGAAACAGGAGACCTTTCAGGACACAACTATGGCTTCCCCGCCGCCCTTCCCGGGACTCGATGGGAGAGCCCAGTCTCCGCTCCCTGAATGCAACTCGGAGTGCCGTTCCAGGACTGGTATTTCTGTTAAATAATGTTTGTTAATTCACTCATTTTGGCTGCACGGGGTCTTCTTTGCTGGGTGAGGGCTTTCTCTAGTTGTGGGGGGGGCTCCTCTCTAGCTGTGAGGGGTGCTCCTCTCTAGCTGTGGGGGGATTGTGGGGGACTCCTCTCTAGTTTCAGTGTGGGGGGTCTCCTCTCTAGTTGTGGGGGGTCTCCTCTCTAGATCCAGTGTGGGGGGGCTGTCTGGTTGTGGGGTGGCTCCTGTCTAGTTGTGGGGGGGCTCCTCTCTAGTTCCAGTGTGGGGGCATCTCCTCTCTAGTTTCACTGTGGGGGGTATCCTCTCTAGTTCCAGTGTGAGGGGTCTCCTCTCTAGATCCAGTGTGGGGGGGCTCCTGTCTAGTTGTGGGGGGGCTCCTCTCTAGTTGTGGGGGGTCTCCTCTCTAGTTCCAGTGTGGGGGGGCTCCTCTCTGTGGGGGGGCTCCTCTCTAGTTCCAGTGTAGGGGGGCTCCTGTCTAGTTGTGGGGTGGCTCCTGTCTAGTTGTGGGGGGGCTCCTCTCTAGCTGTGGGGGGGCTCCTCTCTAGTTCCAGTGAAGGGGGGCTCCTCTCTAGCTGTGGGGGGGCTCCTCTAGCTGTGGGGGGGGCTCCTCTCTAGTTCCAGTGTGGGGGGGCTCCTGTCTAGTTGTGTGGGGGCTCCTCTCTAGTTCCAGTGTGGGGGGGCTCCCTGTGGCGGCTTCTCCTGCTGCCGTCTGGGCTCGAGGTACATACATGGGCTTCAGCAGCTGTGGCGACGGGCCCAGCTGCTCCACGCATCCCGGACCAGGGATCGAGCCCATGTCCCCTGCACAGCAAGGCAGATTCCTGACCACTGGACCACCAGGGAAGTCCCAGACATTGGTACATTATTAACTGATGTCCACACTAAATTCAGATTTCCTCCGTTTTTACGTCCGTTTTCTGTCCCACCTCATGTTCAGCTGTCACATCTCCTTAGGCTGATCCTGGCTGTGACAGTCACCTGTTCTTTTATTCACTGAAAACGTGTGTGATAGAAGCAGCCTCTCAAGACGCCTGCTGACACCTGCAGGACTTCTGCATTTATCGAAGGTCAGGGTGGGGTGTGTACTTCTTTACTACTTATCACTCCTGAACCACGTGGTAACCATTAGATCAGAGGAAAATGAGTCAGTTTCCTCTCCAAGGCGTCCTAAGCATGACAGTGGGAAGAACAGGAGACAGATACGCCATCACTGGAACCATGGAGCCTCCATGTCCTCAGTTGGAAAACAGAGAGAATGTTACTCACCTTCTGTGTTGCTGTGAGGACTAAATACAATAATAAAACACTTGGAGTGCTCAGCACATGACAAGCACTCAATAAACAACAGAGGCCGGCTACTGCCTTCTAAAGAGAAAAGAGAGAGAGACCGTTTCTTGTGACACAAGAGACTAAGGAAAGCCTCAGTGCTGAGTCGGCCTCGCGCGGCGCACGTGGTCTCTTCAGCCTTCCCGCCCTCTCTTCTCCCAGTTTCTGAGTAACCAAGCTTAAAGAACGTGATGAACATCATCTCCTCCACTTCTGCACTGACGTCCAGAAAGTTAACTTTGGAGAGGAGCCCCATCAGTCCCATCAAGCGCTCGTGAACCCCAACCCTTCCACTCATACCCTCATCAGCTTCACATTACCCTAGACACTATCACTTCAGACTCACAAACCTAAGCTGTGGACACACTGTCTTTCTTCTGGATAAGAGGAGAAAATAAAACAAAGACAAACAGAAACAGAACGCCACCAAGCTTCTGAAGGACAGATTTTCAACTGGATGCAACAATTTAAGTTACAATAAATCATAAACCAAGAACCCTCAGAAGGGGACAAGCAGTTATTTAGACCTAACTAAAATCACTAACTCGTAAAATCTAAGAAAGAAAAGGGAAAAAAAATGAACAAAAAATAGAGCTTCATCTTCAAAAACAAACAGGGAAAAAAATCATCTGGAGTTCAAACAGCAACACTGCTTACCTCCCAGCTGCGGAGCCCTGGTTTTAATAGCTGTCAAACTCCCTCGTAGTCTGCGGTTTACTCCCTGTATGGAAACAAAAGGAAATAAATTAGGAGAATAACATGTTTCCAACCCATTGACAGGCCCAAGTGATATTCGCAAACAGCAATCACATGATAACATGAGACTGGTTACCCACTTACCACTGGAGAATTGCGGAAGCCTTTGATTGCCTGGAAGATCCCACCACCTATGGTTCCCATTGTAAAGGCCCCACCACAGTCGTCCACAATGCGCCAGGGGCTGAGAATAGGAAAGAGAAAAGATGCAAGATGAGCATACTTCTCATCTATAAGCCACAGAACCCCCTGCTGACAAGGGCCACCCCAGATTCCAATGCAGGGCCCACGGCCACCAGGGACGTCTAGCCCGCAGAACACAGAGGACAAGGATCTCGAACGGATGGAGGTGCTCCGCCCCGGTCCTCTAAACTGAGGGGGTGAACCGGCTTCAGCTCCCTACTGTTCACAGCACTCACTCACTCACTCAACTGCTGGTGCATCTACACTAAATCAGCACGGTGCAAAGCAAGTTAACAAGCATTAGGAAATTACACTATAACCAAACGGTGATCCAATGCCTCACGATCAAGCTGAGCTCTCCAAATGGAGCAAAATTTAAAGCTGAGACAGAAAGAATAAGGCTTCAACAGGTGCAGAGGAAGACACACTATTTAATATTTAAATTTTAAAATTTCTTTTTGGGTTTACTGAGTCCAAGTTAGCACTCGGAACTTTAGTTTGTATCAGATCCACTTAACACATTTGTAACCTCTAATATCTGATCATTAGAGGTTAAATTTGTAAACCTGGTCTCCAAATGCAGCTACCTAACTCATGCAGCACAGTAACATCTGATTAGTTCGATCAGTGGAACGGAACTAATACTCCAGGAATCGGGCTTAGTAAATATCTAGTCTGTGAACGGGAATCCCTGGCAGTCAGCGGTCAGGACTCAGTGCTTTCACTGTGGTGGCCCCGGGCTCCATCCCTGGTTGGGGAACTAAGATTCTGCAAGGCATGGCCAAAAAAAAAAAAGCCTGTGAATAATCCAGTTCATAAATGTCTTTTCTAATCTCAAGGGTCAATTGGGCAATCCACCTGCTCAAGTAAACATGTGAGTCCAGTGCATCACTGCTGCTGAAGAATCTAAATAATGAGTAATTTCTGACTTTGCTGCATAGAAATACAAAATTCTGAAGCTGAAACACCTTGTCCTTTCCAGTTTAGTTCAGTTCAGTTGCTCAGTCGTGTCTGACTCTTTGCGACCCCATGAATTGCAGCACGCCAGGCCTCCCTGTCCATCACCAACTCCCGGAGTCCACCCAAACCCATGTCCATCAAGTTGGTGATGCCATCCAACCATCTCATCCTCTGTTGTCCCCTTCTCCTCCTGCCCCCAATCCTACCCAGCATTACGGTCTTTTCCAATGAGTCAACTCTTCGCATGAGGTGGCCAAAGTATTGGAGTTTCAGCTTTAACATCAGTCCTTCCAATGAACACCCAGGATTGATCTCTTTTAGGATGGATTGATTGGATCTTCTTGCAGTCCAAGGGACTCTCAAGAGTCTTCTCCAGTTCAAAAGCATCAATTCTGTGGCGCTCAGCTTTCTTCACCGTCCAACTCTCACATCCGTACATGACCACTGGAAAAACCATAGCCTTGACTAGACAGACTTCTGTTGGCAAAGTAATGTCTCTGCTTTTAAATATGCTGTCTAGGTTGGCCATAACCTGCTTCCAAGGAGTAAGTGTTTTTTAATTTCATGGCTTCAATCACCATCAGCAATGATTTTGGAGCCCCCAAAAGTAAAGTCTGACACTGTTTCCCCATCTATTTCCCACGAAGTGATGGGACCAGATGCCACGATCTTAGTTTTCTGAACGTTGAGCTTTAAGCCAACTTTTTCACTCTCCTCTTTCACTTTCAAGAGGCTCTTTAGTTCTTCTTCACTTTCTGCCATAAGGGTGGTGTCATCTGCATATCTGAGGTTATTGATATTTCTCCTGGCAATCTTGATTCCAGCTTGTGCTTCCTCCAGCCCAGCGTTTCTCATGATGTACTCTGCATAGAAGTTAAATAAGCAGGGTGACAATATACAGCCTTGATGTACTCCTTTTCCTATTTGGAACCAGTCTATTGTTCCATGTCCAGTTCTAACTGTTGCTTCCAGACCTGCATACAGGTTTCTCAAGAGACAGGTCAGATGGTCTGGTATTCCCATCTCTTTCAGAATTTTCCACAGTTTATTGTGATCCACACAGTCAAAGGCTTTGGCATAGTCAATAAAGCAGAAATCGATGTTTTTCTGGAACTCTCTTGCTTTTTCGATGATCCAGCAGATATTGGCAATTTGATCTTTGGTTCCTCTGCCTTTTCTAAAACCAGCTTGAACATCTGGAAGTTCACGGTTCACGTATTGCTGAAGCCTGGCTTGGAGAATTTTGAGCATTACTTTACTAGCGTGTGAGATGAGTGCAATTGTGCAGTAGTTTGAGCATTCTTTGGCATTGCCTTTCCTTGGGATTGGAATGAAAACTGACCTTTTCCAGTCCTGTGGCCACTGCTGAGTTTTCCAAATTTGCTGGCATATCGAGTGCAGCACTTTCACAGCATCACCTTTGAGGATTTGAAATAGCTCAACTGGAATTCCATCACCTCCACTAGCTTTGTTCGTAGTGATGCTTTCTAAGGCCCACCTGACTTCACATTCCAGGATGTCTGGCTCTAGGTGAGTGATCACACCATCGTGATTATCTGGGTCGTGAAGATCTTTTTTGTACAGTTCTTCTGTGTATTCTTGCCACCTCTTCTTAGTATCTTCTGCTTCTGTTAGGTCCATACCATTTCTGTCCTTTATCGAGCCTATCTTTGCATGAAATGTTCCTTTGGTATCTCTGATTTTCTTGAAGAGATCTCTAGTCTTTCCCAATCTGTTGTTTTCCTCTATTTCTTTGCATTGATCGCAGAGGAAGGCTTTCTTATCTCTCCTTGCTATTCTTTGGAACTCTGCATTCAGATGGGAATATCTTTCCTTTTCGCTTCTCTTCTCTTCCCAGCTATCTGTAAGGCCTCCTCAGACAGCCATTTTGCTTTTTTGCATTTCTTTTCCATGGGGATTGTCTTGATCCGTCTCCTGTACAATGTCACGAACCTCTGTCCATAGTTCATCAGGCACTCTGTCTATCAGATCTAGCCCCTTAAATCTTTCCAAGCCTAATACAAATCAGAGGCTGGTACAGAACGACGATCTCATGCGACAGATATCCAACTGTCAACCTGATGCTTCGGGGCCTGGCTACCCCAGGCTCCCTCCAACGAGCCTGAAAGCAAAATCAACAAATGCAGACTCTGGGCAGGTTCCACCCACAACCTACTAAATCAGAGTCTAAAGTCAGCACAACCCATGGGCAACCTGACTTCACTCTAAAAGATTAAGGAGCAGTGCTCTGAGACTAAAAAGGATTAAGAAATTTTCCTCACAATGGTAGAAACATTAATAGAGGTGGATTACTTGGTGGTCCAGTGGTTAAGACTTGGTGCTTTCACTGCTGAGGCTGAGTTGGACCCCTGGTTGGGGAAGTAAGATCCCACAAGTCACTTGGTGCAGCCAAAAAAAAAAAGACAAAGGAGAGTCACTAACTTTAAAAGGTTAATGATCCTATAATCAGAACGGAAATGAGCATTTAAAAAATCAGTAAAAAATAGCAGGATTCAGATCAGAGAGCAGCCACACTATTCCACAAGATGACGTCGAAAACAAATGCGAGATGGAGACAGCTTCTGAACCACGTCTGTGTGTTCCCTCAGGATCGTGCCAGATACACAAAAGCAAAGTTGAACCCAGACTCTAAATATAAATACCAGGCAAACACAGGGCAACAGGGAACCAATAATGAATCACAAGATTAAAAGTTAACACTTTTTAAATATCCAATATGGTGGGCTTCCTGGTGGCTCAGTGGTAAAGAATCCTCCTGCCAATGCAGGAGACACAGGTTCAATCTCTGAGTCAGGAAGATCCCCTGAAGATCTACTGGCAACCCACTCCAGTATTCTTGCCTGGAGAATTCCATGGACAGAGGAGTCTGGCGGGCTAAAGTCCATGGGGATGGGGACGCAAAGAGTCAGACAAGACTGAGTGACTGAACAATAAATGGTTTAGGCGGTTTATAACGCAAATAACCTGACTTTCAAGAAAGCCAACCTATTTTCTTATGAAGTGGTGTTAGTTGGTCAGTCGTGTCCGACTTTTTGCAGTGCCATGAACTGTAACCCACCAGGCTTCTCTGTCCATGGGATTTTCCAGGCAAGAATACTGGAGTGGGTTGCCATTTCCTACTCGAGGGGATCTTCCCAACCCAGGGATTGAACCCAGGTCTCCTGCATTGCAGGCAGATTCTTTACCATCTGAGTTACCAGGGAGGCCCTTATAGAGTGCCTAATCGTTTAACTTTGCAAAAGAATATTTCTGTCTCCTCGCCATTTTACACATGAACAGAGACTCAGAGATTAAGCACTCTAAGCAAGATCATACAGGTATTGATAGAACCAATCTAAATACAAAAAACCTACTACTCCAAAGCCCCCAAGTTCTTTCTACCACAGACCAAGGGCTTCAGAGAACATGTGATCAAAGAGTAAGATGATAAAGTGTCTATGACATACTTAGGATGGAACTAAAGAGCCTCCGATGTAGGTGAGAGAGTGAAAAGGCTGGCTTAAAACTCAACGTTCAAAAAACTAACCAGATCATGGCATCGGGTCCCATCAAACAGATGGGGAAAAAGTAGAAACAATAACACACTTTCTTTTTTTGGGCTCCAAAATCACTGCGGACGATGACTGGAGCCATGAAATTAAAAGATGCTTGCTCCTTGGAAGGAAAGCTATGACAAACCTAGACAGTGTATTAAAAAGCAGAGACATCACTTTGCCAACAAAGGTCCGTATAGTCAAAGCAACGGTTTTTCCAGTATTCATGTACAGATGTGAGAGTTGAACCATAAAGAAAGCTGAGTGCCGAAGAATTGATGCTTTCAAACTGTGGTGCTGGAGAAGACTCTTGAGAGTCCAGTGGACTGCAAGACCATCAAACCAATGAATCCTAAAAGAAATCAACCCTGAATATCCATTGGAAGGACTGAAGCTGAAGCTTCAATACTTTGGCCACCTGATGCGAAAAGCTGACTCGTTGGAAAAGATGGTGATGCTAGAAAAGACTGGGGAGGGCGGGAGGAGAAGGGGTCAACAGAGGATGAGATGGTTGGATGGCATCATCGACTCAATGGACATGAGTCTGAGCAAACTCCAGGAGATGGTGAAGGACAGGAAAGCCTGGTGTGCGGCAGTCCATGGGGTTGCAAAGGGTCAGACACAACTTAGAGACTGCACAAACTGAGTAGAGAATGAAAATGTAATATTCCATAAAACCTTTAACCCAACAAAGTCAAATACTTTCCCCTCCTACCACCCTGTGTCACATCACACCGAGGAGCAAGTGACAACAGCAGCGCAGTGTGCTGAGCCCTGCACACCTGAGCGCCACCCAGGGAGGGGGACCATTCTCTTCGGAAAAGATAAATTTAAAGAGCTGGCAGGCGCTGAAACATACCCTCTTTATCTCATTTCAGAGAGGGAAACAGCACAAAGCGGCAGCATGGCTAGCGCGGGCAATGTCAAAGTGTGAAGCCCTGGGCCCTTTCACACAGCTGGCGAACACCCTGGTTCCTGCTCTTGCACAAGAACTCAAATAACAAGATTTGATTTGTCATTCATGACCCCTCCCCACCGCCCGAACCGCAGCCGCCGCGCCACGCGGACCCTCCCAGGACACCGCCGCCGCCCCGCGCAGGGCGAGCCGCGCGGACGCAAGGACGCGCCTAGGATCGCCAGCGGGCAGCGGGGATGCTCCCCACACGCCGCCGGGCAGGGGTCGCGGCGGCACAGCCGAGCCGGGGCGCCCTCGAGCCGCCGCAAGGTCACCGGGAGCAGCCCCGGTGGCCTCAGCCGGCCTCTCACGCCCGGGTGCCCACGGCCCCTGGCGCCGCCTGGCCGGCGGCTGAGAGCAGCCTCGACCCGGGGGCCCGGGGACCCGGGGCCTGCGGAGGCAGCGGGGCAGGCGGCAGACAGGCTCACCAGGGCTCTCGCGCGTACTCCTCCATCTTCACTCCGCGGCTCCGCGATGCCGGGCGAACGGACTGGGGACTGCCCGGCGCCGGAAGTGATCCCAGGAGGAGGGCGTTAGATTCTGCGAGGATTGGCTCGCCGCCTCCCACTGCAGCCAATCGGGGCCGGGGACTGAGCTGCGGGGCGGAAGCCGGGGCTCCGGGCGGAAGGCGGGGCTCCGGCGCAGAGGGAGGGGCAGAGGGGCGGGGCTGAGGGCGGGGCTCGGGGCGGGGCGGGGCTTTGGCGCAGGGGGCGGGGCGTAGCGTGCCGGGGGCAGGGCAGGGCTCCATGTGCGGAGTAGTACCCATCACTGAAGTCACCCCACCCGGGTCGCTCCGCTAGGGCTCCCCGAACTCCTGGACGCGTTTCTTTGTTCTAGCACCTGGCTGTCAAGTGTGAATTAATGCTGCCTACTTCGTCTGGGTGGGTGAGGCCCCACCAACTCCCCGGAGCTCCGTGAGGGCAGGCAGCGCCCAGGTCCTTTCAGTCTCAGTGCCGGGAAGTAGTGGATGTCCCTTAAATGTTTGTGATACTCTGGGGCGCTGTGACCCGTGGGGGCTCTCGACGTGGGGGTTTCTACACGTCGGAGCATGAGAAAGTCACCCCTTGGAACCCGCTGCTGTAAGCAGGTCTCCTGACAAGGCGGGAGGCAGCGCTGCCTCTGGAGCGGGTGTCTTCACGCTCCAGGACAGTGAGGGTACAGCTCTGTCTCGCCCCTCACTGGAGCAGGTTGTCTGGCTTCCAGGGTGATAGCGATGTATTCAAGTTGTGTCTACTTTATTCAAGTAGCTGGGGGACTTCCCTCCAGAATGTCTTTCCTGTAGACAGTGAGCTCACAGGCTGACGGCATCTTGTATCGAGGATGCAAGGGAGACGCCTTCTCCGCACTCACACCTGCTGAGGGATGCACATTTTCAGAACCCACATCCCCTTAGAGGGTCCTGCTCCCCAGTGGGTTGGGCTCCACTGAGAGGCTTGGGGGCCTCAAGAGCTCCACCCAGCAGGAGGTCGCAGCCCCCGGCCCCACCTGGCCTGATGGCTGTGGGTGAGTGAGGCTGGCAACACCTCCAGCTCTGGGTCTGGGGCTCTGGTCTATGACTGGGGCCTGATGGGGGTTTGGGCTGGGCAGGGGTGGGGGAGGGGAGGTGGGCTCTTTTCTGCCCTCTCCCCCCTCCCCCGCCCTCTTTTCAGAAAGATGTGTGTCCTCTGTGCTCTGTCTCGAAGCTCTCCTCTGCCCAGTTCCGCTCCTCCCAGGAGTGTGGGCCAGGCCAGGGGTTGGCTTCAGAGACAGAGTCTGCTTCTCCAGAGAAACTTCCCGCTTCCCCGAAGAGGAGAAAGCTGGGCTGGCTGTAAACTGAGTGCGCACAGACCAAGTGCTCACAGCGTCCGCCACCCTGCCGCTTGCTTTGTGTGCATTGTCGTATTTGATATCTTTAATGACTCCATAATGCTTGCAGTAAGTATTCTTCTTTCTCCAGGTACTTCTAGGATCCTTGTTTTCCATTCCCTGCAGCTCAGAAAACTGCATAACTCACTTATGGTCACACATCTCAGATTTGAGCCCATGTCATTCAACTCTGGAGCCCATGGCCTTATCTGCCACACTATACTGCCACCCTATAGTCCTGAAAATGTGACTTTCCTGGGGTCACTCAGTCCAGCTGAGAGCCACTCTAAGCATTAGTTAATTGCTTCTAGTCCCCTGTCCGCCGCATGTAGCATATCTTTTGGGCAGAGTCTGGGGTCCCGGGCCTTTCCTCCCTCTGGCACGGGAGTGCTGGGTTTCCTCTGGGGCTAGGCCATCCCATAACCTCGTCACTCTTTGGTTAGGAGCCCGTGAGTCCTGCCCTGCAAGTGTGCAAGCTCTGCTTTGTGTTTGGAGTTTAGAACCTGGAGGAAGAGACGGCTGCTGAAACCAGCTGGCCTGGGGCCGAGTGACCCTGCCTCAGAAGGAAGTGTGCTTTGGGGCTGGACAGAGCCGCTTTCACCTGCCCCATCGAGAAGCTGGCTGGGATGGCGCCAGAGCTGGGGTCACAGAAGACGGCGCCTCTTCTGGGTGGGAGAGAGACCCAGACAGATGGTCGGGGGGGTGGGAGCAAGAGACACTTCTGACCACACGGCCCCCGGAGCCCCCCAGGCCAGCCCAGGGCCTCGGTGTGCCCACTGGGGGCTGCCTGACTCCCCACAAGATCAGTGTGTCTCCCTGGAGCTCTGGGCAGTTGCTTCCCCTCTCCTGTTTTATTAATACTTTCCCTTATAGCACACGTAGGGGTTTTTTACCTCAAGCGATTTTACATTTGAAAGAGAATGACTGCACTGTAATTATTCTTGTATCTCTCTATATGGCCTGGTCGGTGGCGGGAGAGGGGGGAGGGATATAAACATACCAGCCTTGAATGAATGAATAAGTGAATGATGAGAACCAGGTGAAACGGTGAGTGTGTACACACATACGTGCACATGCATGTATGCATGGATTCGTGTGTGCATGTATGTTGAGGGTGGTTTCTGCGGAAGGTTGGAAAGACAAGGATGAGAGAGGAGGTGGGAGAACAGAACCCAGACCAGGAGTAAACATGCATGATCGTGACCCCTGCAGCCGGTGACTGCGTGCTCACCGCCCCTCACCTGTATTAACCATGTGCCTCACGTCTAACGCCCACAGCCGTCCTCCGAGGCTGGCACGTCTAACGCCCACAGCCATCCTCCGAGGCTGGCACTTCTAACGCCCACAGCCGTCCTCCGAGGCTGGCACAGGGCTGTCCTCATTTGACAGATGGTGGAGCTGGATCTCAGAGGGGGAGGTGGCCGGCCAGAACCCGGTGTGGAGTGGGCAGCGGGCCCAAGACCTAGGGGACCAGGTCAGCCGCCCGGGGAGCCTGAGCGTGAACTGTGAAACCAGCCTCTCTGCTGTGCTCCTGCCGCCCCTGCGCTTTTCTGAGACATTCTGCGAGCTCTCTGTTTTCTAATAAATTGTTTGAAAGTATTTGTCTGTTAACTGTCTTCACCGCTGGACTGGAAGCTCCAGGAAGGCAGGGACACACTGATTTTCTGTCTTTAGTCACGTCCCTTGCTCTTAGAACCCGGTGCTGTCACGTGGTCAGCATGTGTTCTGAAAAGAAGCAGCCCTGGTGCCCCCAAGCCCCTGTTCCCCTTCCCCCCTCTCACCCGTGCACTCCAGTCCCACCAGCCAGCCCACGTACCCCCCAAGCCTCATCCCGAAGTGGGCCCAGCGGGTGCTCAGTGCCAAGGCCAGCTCTCCCCCCGGCCGCTCCCTGGACTCAGTAAGTGCCGAAGTCTGGCTGTCTCTCTCCGGCTTAGGGTAGAACGTCGCCAGGGAAGATGGAAGACGCCACACGATGGGTGGCACCGGGGCTTCCAGAGGGCTTTGCGACGGGAGATTGAATGTCCCTGTGCCTTGTGCAGGATGGCAAGATGGACGAGCAGTGGAAGCACTTGAACGAAAGCTGCCAGACCGTTGCAATAGGATCCCTCCTAACGGCCACAGTTGAATTTCCCTGAAGACACACCGCACCGAGTCGTGCCCTGGATTTCTACGTGCTGGGGGCCTGGGGCTCCTCCCGATGCCCGCACAGGAGATGCCCCAGCAGAAGAAGGGGCAGACCGGCAAGGGAGGTTGGAGCCCTCCTCCTCAGAGCTTCTGGAGGCCGACAGCCCTTCAGAGTTCGCTGATTCCTGCATGTCCCACTTTCTCCCCCAACCACTCCTGTTTTCCGTCTGGGAACACAGAGAGGGCTGACTTCCTCCCTCTCTCTCAGGAAGTGGCCAGGGCAGCCTGGAGCCTCCGATGCCGGGATGCCGGGCCCGCAGGCTCCTGGGCAGAGGACAGTGGGTGGGCGGGGTGGTTCGGAGCTTCTGGAGTCGTGTCCCTTTCCCGGGGCTGCAGAGCCGGGGAGTCCCCAGCACATTACCAAATACAGTAGAAAGGAGGCCGTGGACCACGCGCTGACCACAGTGTCGTCCACCCTGGCGGGGCGCCACATGGGCCCTGAGCAGGGCAGGCCTGGCCAGCCGCTCGGGAAGCCCGCGTCCTGCCTGCTTTCCTGGCTCTCTGTGGCTCTCGTCTGCTCCTGCCAGCCTCCACATTTTTGTATCTTTTTCTCATTGCGTGGCCCCCTTGTCTTTAAAAGGCTAAACGCTCTGCACTAAATTTGGTCACACCGCGCTCCAAGATTCCCTGGAATGTCCTCAAGTTTCACACAGCTCTGACGGCGAGGCAGCCCGCCCCTGCCTGGGGATTGGTTGCTCCTCTCGGGGCCGGGCCGTCGTAGGGCCTTATTGGCCGCTGGCAGGACCAGCCGGGTCCACTAGCCCTGGGCTCCGGAGGCTGCAGCTCCCAGACCGCACTTGGGCACCTGCGCGGGCAGGGCAGGGCAACCGTGGCCTGGACCACTGGGGGTCTGCTGCATCCAAATCAGCTCGCACCCTGTCCCGGCTCACCCAGACCCCTGCAGCCCCACAAGAGTGGCAGCCCACTTTGCCAAGATGTCCAAGGTAGCCAAGTATCGCCGGCAGGTGAGCGAAGACCCCGACATCGACAGCCTGCTGTCCACCCTGTCTCCCGAGGAGATGGAGGAGCTGGAGAAGGAGTTGGAAGTGGTGGACCCCGACGGGAGCGTCCCCCTGGGGCTGCGCCAGAGGAACCAGACGGAGAAGCCATCCACGGGCGCGTACAACCGGGAGGCCATGCTCAACTTCTGTGAAAAGGAGACCAAGAAACTCATCCAGAGGGAGGCGTCCATGGATGTGAGTGGGGCAGGGGCGGGGCGGGGGCGGGGGGATGCGATGCCGTGAGGGGAGCACACTTTCCTGAGAAGCAGAGTCCCTGTTGGCAGAGCACTGTCCTCCCCTGCACCCCTCTTGGCTGTCTCGTGGAGCAGAGGCTGGGTGTGTTTGGGGACCAGCACCCACATATCACGCGAGGCTGCCAGCGGCGTGGGAGCGGAGGCGCCCGTGGGTGGGCGCTGTCAGTTGTCTCCTCCCGGCCCCACACACCTGGCTTTTTCCTCCTGTTCCTCCCACCCTGGACAGTCTCCTGCCAGCCCCTCTGGCGGAGCAAGGCTCACTTCCGAGCCCCCTGGCCGCCCTGCGGCCTGTGGATCACGTGAGGCGACGGGTCAGCTGGGCTTCCCAGGGCAGGGGCTGCGCCTCCACCCACGGCTCCCATCTCGGTCCCAGGGGAGTGGGGTGTGTGCTTTCTGGATGGGCCTCTGGAGGGAGCAGCCCCCCTTTTGGGGGTCAGGCCACTTGGCTGCAGGATGAGCTGTTTCCCAGCCTCTGAGTGTTCAGCTGCCGGGAGGGGACAGAAGAGAGCAGGGGTTACTGTTGGCTGCGTCTGCCGCTTTGGGTCGGCTTCCACAGAGCGGCCTTCCGCTTTCCCGGGTCTCTGCTTGTGATCACAGCGGGGCTTTCTTGGGACAAAATAACCTGGCCTCACCAGAGGGCGACTTTGTCCGGGTCAGGAGTGTCTGGTGGGAGACTGTGTGGCTGTGCGCGGACCCCCTGCTCAGCGACCACCAGCCACCGCTTCGGGCGCTGTCAGCTGAGGGGCCCGCCCAGCTGGGACAGCAGCCACGGAGCCTGCGGGGGGGCATGCATGGCCCCTGAGGATGGGGAGCTGGGGCCCCGTCTCTGCCCTGCCCCCCGGCCTGAGCTCAAAACTTCGCCAAGACACTGGCAGGGCGGGAGCTGTTCTGTATCGTGCGGAAATATCAAATCATATGCTGGGCACCAGGAACTAGCAAAGCAATAGCATCTTAGGTCAGTTATGCTTCAATTTAAAAGACCAGGAGGCTGAAGGGAGCCAGGGGTTTATTATCCTGGGGCAAGGTCCAGGCCCAGCTCTGTGGTGCTGGATAAACGCTGAAACCTCGAAGGGAGAGGCGGCGGGGTGGGACACGCTGCAGGGGCGGTGGCTCTAGAGGCTGTCGGGACCCACAGGGAGGGAAGTGAGGTGCCCCTGGCGCTGGCGCTGCTGTCAAGGCCCTGTTGGGTCCCTTGCTCCCAGGCCCTGAGCTCTGAGCCCACGGCTGCAAAGGTCCCCAGCAGCACAAAACAGCCCTGATCCGAAGCAAGGCGTTCAGGCCGCAGAGCCGGGAAGGGCTCCCACGCACCTGGAAGTTCCTCCCCCGGGTGCTGCCCTCCCGGCCGGCCGTTGGCACCAGGTGGACACTCGTCTCGCAGGCAGAGCCCGAATCGGGGGACGCAGCGGTGCCTGGTTGGGGGAGGTGCCCCTGGGCCGTTTCCCTTGGGGAGAGGCCCTGAGGCCCCCAGCGCCTTCTCCAGGCCAGGGTCCCGGGGTGGGCAGAGCCCCCTGTGTCACCTGGGGGGGGAGCATGGGCACGAACCTGGGACATGGCTTAGTCAGGAGCCTGGTATGAACGCGGCTTTGAAATACCCGGTCTGAGGACCAGCGTCCTCGCTGGGACCTGCCTCGGTCTCCTCATCCCTGCCACGGGGGCCAGAGTGACCAGCTGGTCCAGCTCCTGGGCCGATGTGAAGCTGGAGGGACCGAGGCACGAGAGCACTTAGCAAGCTGGGGGGCCGTGGACGCGCGGTAACCGGTGGCTCCGACGACTGGTCAGCTCGGCGGGTCAAGGGGCCCGGGAGCCAGGGAACCAGCGGGAGGGTCAGGGGACCGGCGACCAGTAGGCGGGGCTGGGTTGGGGGTGCCTCTGGAGGAGAGAGTAAGGTGCCAACTGCGACTGACTTGATGACAGCATTGAGGCTGTGGGAGTACTTGTTAAAGGATGCTTATCTTCTAGATGGGAATACGAAATACCTGCGGGTAAAAACCTGCTAGGATCAGGGAACTTGGTTCAAGTGCTGTGGCGAGGGGACCGGGCGGTGTCCACTGGGGGACAGGTGTGCGTGCGGGAGCTGGTGGTGAGACCGCGGGGTGCCGTCCTGTTCACCTCTCTGCTTCTGTGGGTGTGTCTGACACTTTCCGCAGTAGAATGTCGGCTGTTCTTTTTTTTTCAGTAGGCCGAGACCAAGAGCGGAAGGCGGGCCCATCCTGCACCCTAAGCCCCGGCTCTTCCTGGGACAGGGCCCCCAAGTCTCACTCACTGGCTGTCGTGCGGGGTGGCGGGGTGCGTCTAAGCTGTGGCAGGGACCTCGCTCTGCTTCTCCCACACCGCCTGCTTCCTCCGGGTCAGCTCCCCTCTGTCCTTGGGTCTCAGGCACCACTGCCTCCAGGGAGTCTTCCCTGATTTCCCCCGTGCCCGGCAGGGTCCGGCCCCTCGTCCGATCTGAGTGCTCCAATTCCATGTGTGCCCACCCCAGCCCAGCCCGTGCCATCCTCCCGCCACATCGTTGCTGAGTCTGCCGTCTTGTGCAACTCCTGTGGGTCTGAAGGACAGGCTAGGTCTGTCTGGAGAGCAGGTGTCAGCAGGATCCCTCCCTCCCCTAAAGCTGGGGTGGGGGTACCGCCCCTGTCCTCCTGCCCAGGTGGGAGACGCCAGCAGGTGGGCAGCCAAGAGTTCAGTGAAACCCTAGTCCCGGCTCAGGTTTCGGGAACCGGATCCTGCTGGTCAGCTGCCTGCTCTCTTTCCTTCCCAAGGGGGAGGGGACCTCCCGCCTGCCCCCTGCCCCCCCGCTGGTGGCAGGACTGGGATTAGCACCTGTGCTCAGCCAGGAGCGGGCAGCTCAGCTGGCCTGGAGGAGGCCTCGGTGGGTTCCCCCTCGGGGTAAACTCCAGAACCCACCCGAGGCACCCCGCGAGCCACTGCACCGAAGCCTCCGAGCTCCCTCAGTCGCTGCCCCCACGGCCCCCACGGCCCCCACGGCCCCCACGGCCCCCACCTCCAGACTCCGTCCCCCGGCGTCTACGGTGCCCCCGCGGGGGCATGTGGAGGAGCAGGGCGGCACCAGATCTCAGGCTGCCCTTTGCCGAGAGCCCTGGGCGGCACGGCTCCTTGCTTAAGGAGATTAACCCCAACGGGTACACAACTAGAATAGCCCCGGAGGCCGGGCAGAGGGGGCAGAGAGGTGATGGGAGGCGCCGGAGGGCACCAGGAGAATCCAGGTCCCACCCTGGGCCCCAGAGCTGCCTCCGCCCCTCCGGGCTGAGAAAGAGCCGCTGACCATTTCTTAAACTAGGCGGTGGGATCCTGTGTGTTTTAATTGCCGTTCTCACTCGTGTGTTACACAGTTTCTCCGTCTGTATAGAACATTCAGTTTCATGAACTTTGAGCAAGTGACGCTCCCGCCCCCGGCGGCTGCCCCCGGGGCCTGGCCTTCTCCTCAGCAGGGGTTCAGCTTGGTCCAGGGGCTAGAGGGGAGGGGGTGGGACCACGGGGATCTGGACGCTGGAAAAGCCCAGCAGTGGGGGGGGCACAGATGGGCAGGCCTGGGCGAGCGTCCCACTGACCAACAGGAGGTTGCTCCCAGCATCAGGCGGGTGGGGGGCTCAGGGTCCCCAGGGCGGGAACAGAGCCCACACCCAGCGTCTGCCCCCTCCCCCGGAGGCTGGAACGTCTGTGTCAGACCACAGCTCAGCTGGGCCCGGGGTGCTCGGAAGACGGGGTCCAGGCCACTGCGCTCCTAGCAGCAGGGGAGCAACAAAGCTCAGTGGGGGGGCGGGGGGGTAGCTGATATTCGACGCCTGCCAAGTTGGATAAACAGGAATAGCCTTTCCAGATCATTCTGAGCTTGTTTACCCGACCGCTCCTGGTGAAGGAAGAAGGGGTCTGGATTCAGAGTCTGACCCTCGGGGCTGACTGGGGTGGGGGGCGCCTTGGTGTCTGGAGCCCGAGGGGTCTGGGCATGACTCTGCTCTGGCCCCTGACCAGCTGGAGAACTCAGCCGGTCCCGTTAGGAAGGGAGGCCACACTCAGTGCTCAGGACTTCCTGGACCAAAAGCCTCATCAGTGTGGCTCCCTAAGTCAACAGCATCACCTGTCAGATGACCTTGGAGGGGACTGTGACCTTGGAGGGACTGTGATGGGTGCTGGACATGGCACAGAGACTTCCCCCCGCCCAGTCCTGCAGATTTCAAATCTGGGTTTGCGCCAGATCAACTTTTTCTCAATCTCTCATGAGGTCAAAAAACACTCTACTGGTGGCAGTGAGGGGCTGAGGGACAGGACAGTGTCCGGGAGGCCAGTGAGAAGGGAGTGTTTCATTACTTCCTGCCCCACCCTCACCCCATGGCCTGGTTTCTTGAGCCTCTGCCTAATTATTTTATGCTCAAGGGCCGAGTCCCAGGGCTGGACGCGAGTGGGGCAGGGGAGATGAGGGAGGTTTCGGCTGTGAACGCTCCTCGTCTCTGGGGTCCCTACAGGAAAGATTTCCTGATTGTCAGGACGCTGTTCACAAACAACTAGGAATAGGACGGCCTCCTGCCCACATCCCCGGCCCCTCCCACCCCCATCCCCCAGGAGGGTCCTCGGCCCTCCGGCTGGGCTGGCACGTCCTCAGCCTATCTTCCGCATCCCGCGCAGGGCCAGCAGGACCCCTCCTGCCCTGAAAGGAGGACCATCCCGGCACAGAGGGTGCAAGCTGGAGGTCAGGGCAGAGTCTCCAGAGGCAGCTGGATCCAGACTCAGACCTGCCTTTCGCTCTCTGAGCCCGGGATGCTCATCCACGAGACGGAAGTCATGCCCATCACCGGGCACAGAAGACACGCAGTAGGCTGGGGGCTGGGGGCTGGGGGCCTGGAGCTGGGGCCGGGGGCTACAGCCTCCCTCCAGTCCCTGTAGGCAGGATTCACGGACCTTCACGGACCTGACCGAGTTTGTGTTTCTAAGGAGGCAGGTGGATTCCACCACATTAACTCTCCAGCGACCGAGTGAGTTCCTAGCAGGCACTTCCTAAATGCCGGGACAGAGTAGAGAGGAAGATGGAGGGGCCGTGGTCCTGAGCTCCTGTTCTAGTGGCTGAGACAGACAGAGCTTGTACAGACCATTCACAGCATCTACACACAGCACAGGTAACATCTGTTTGTTGTAAAGAATAATCTAGTTTTAGGAAAGACTGTAGGACCGACCTTCTTGGTGGGGGAGATTCCAACCAGGCATCAGGGAAGACATTGTCCAGAGGTGACAAGCAAGCAGGCCTGGGGCGGACCGAAGGGTCAGCCACAGACGATCCAGAGGGCAGGGCAAACACAAGGCCTGCAGCGGGAGCAGGCACAGCTGTCAGAGGCCAGCCAGGCCTGTGACTGGAGTAGGGGAGCCCTGGGCCAGGGCGTGGATGAGACTGGGAGTAAGCTGGGTTCAGGTGAGGTGGGGAGGAGCTCAGGCAGTGCGGGAGGTTCAGGCAATGCTGGAGGGTCAGGCGATGCAGGAGGTTCAGGCGATGCTGGAGGTTCAGATGAGGCAGGATGTTGAGGTGATGCAGGAGGTTGAGGTGAGGCAGGAGGGTCAGGTGATGCAGGATGTTGAGGTGATGCAGGAGGTTCAGGCGATACTGGAGGGTCAGGTGGTGCAGGATGTTGAGGTGATACAGGAGGTTCAGGAGATGCAGGAGGGTCAGGTGATGCTGGAGGGTCAGGCGATGCAGGAGGGTCAGGTGATGCAGGGTGTCACAGGGCAGCCTGGGGAGCTCCTGGTGGGTGGGATGGCGTTGGAGGGTTTTGAGCAGGGGAGAGATGTGATCTGATCTCCGGTTTTAGAAGCATCCATTGTTCTGCCAGCTGCACTGACGGCAGGAGGACAAGATTGGAGCTGAAGGGTCTGGCAAGAGCTCAGGGACGGTTTGGGGAGGAGTGCCCAGATGCGGGAAATACTCTTCAGGTAGCACAGCCAGGACTGGCTGACATTTTGAGGTCCAGAGAGGAGTGGGGGGCCCAGTCCGGTCTGAGCCAGGGGTACATCTGGTGCTGTTTACTGACATGAGGTGGGATTTGAAGCGAAGGGTGCTGGAGGAGCTCAGCAGACCCCACGG